>NC_088413.1:21998160-22204487 GCF_034236695.1 Oncorhynchus nerka | reverse complement strand
CTCTCTCTCCATGCCATTCTCTCTCTCCCTTTCTCTCTCTCCATGTCATTCTCTCTCCCTTTCTCTCTCTCCATGTCATTCTCTCTTTCCCTTTCTCTCTCTCCATGTCATTCTCTCTCTCCATGCCATTCTCTCTCCATGTCATTCTCTCCCTTTCTCCATGTCATCTCTCTCTCTCCTCATTTCTCTCTCCATGTCATTCTCTCTCTCCTTTCTTCTCTCCTCCATTCTCTTCTCCCTTTCCCTTTCTCTCTCTCCCTTTCTCTCTCTCCATGCCATTCTCTCTCTCCTTTCTCTCTCTCCATTCATTCTCTCTCCCTTTCTCTCTCTCCATGTCATTCTCTCTCTCTCCCTTTCTCTCTCTCCATGTCATTCTCTCTCTCCCTTTCTCTCTCTCCATGTCATTCTCTCTCTCCATGCCATTCTCTCTCTCCATGTCATTCTCTCTCTCTCCTTTCTCTCTCTCCCTTTCTCTCTCTCCATGTCATTCTCTCTCTCCTTTCTCTCTCTCCATGTCATTCTCTCTCTCCTTCTCTCTCTTTCTCTCTCTCCATGTCATTCTCTCTCTCCCATTCTCTCTCTCCTTTCTCTCTCTCCATGTCATTCTCTCTCTCCCATTCTCTCTCTCCATGTCATTCTCTCTCTCCATGTCATTCTCTCTCTCCATGTCATTCTCTCTCTCCATGTCATTCTCTCTCTCCTTTCTCTCTCTCCATGTCATTTCTCTCTTTCCCTTTCTCTCTCTCCCTTTCTCTCTCTCCATGTCATTCTCTCTCTCCATGTCATTATCTCTCTCCCTTTCTCTCTCTCCTTTCTCTCTCTCTTTCTCTTTCTCTTTCTCTCTCCATGTCATTCTCTCTCTCCCTTTCTCTCTCTCCCTTTCTCATTCATTCTCTCTCTCCCTTTCTCTCTCTCCATGTCATTCTCTCTCTCCCTTTCTCTCTCTCCATGTCATTCTCTCTCTCCCTTTCTCTCTCTCCATGTCATTCTCTCTCTCCATGTCATTCTCTCTCTCCATGTCATTCTCTCTCTCCATGTCATTCTCTCTCTCCCTTTCTCTCTCTCCCTTTCTCTCTCTCTCCCTTTCTCTCTCTCCATGTCATTCTCTCTCTCCCTTTCTCTCTCTCCATGTCATTCTCTCTCTCTCCCTTTCTCTCTCTCCATGTCATTCTCTCTCTCCCTTTCTCTCTCTCCATGTCATTCTCTCTCTCCCTTTCTCTCTCTCCATGTCATTCTCTCTCTCCCTTTCTCTCTCTCCATGCCCTTCTCTCTCTCCATGCCATTCTCTCTCTCCATGTCATTCTCTCTCTCCCTTTCTCTCTCTCCATGTCATTCTCTCTTTCCCTTTCTCTCCCTCCCTTTCTCTCTCTCCATGTCATTCTCTCTCTCCATGTCATTCTCTCTCTCCCTTTCTCTCTCTCCATGTCATTCTCTCTCTCCATGCCATTCTCTCTCTCCATGTCATTCTCTCTCTCCCATTCTCTCTCTCCATGTCATTCTCTCTTTCCCTTTCTCTCTCTCCATGCCATTCTCTCTCTCCATGTCATTCTCTCTCTCCATGCCATTCTCTCTCTCCATGTCATTCTCTCTCTCCATGTCATTCTCTCTCTCCATGCCATTCTCTCTCTCCATGTCCTTCTCTCTCTCCATGTCATTCTCTCTCTCCATGTCATTCTCTCTCTCCATGCCATTCTCTCTCTCCATGTCATTCTCTCTCTCCATGTCATTCTCTCTCTCCATGTCATTCTCTCTCTCCATGTCATTCTCTCTCTCCATGTCATTCTCTCTCTCCATGTCATTCTCTCTCTCCATGCCATTCTCTCTCTCTCCATGTCATTCTCTCTCTTCATGTCATTCTCTCTCTCCATGCCATTCATGTTTGTATGCGTCAGCGATCCTAATTCTGGGAACTACCTACCGAGGGCCCAGATGCAGTTAGTGTTTTTCAATTCATGTTCATTAACGTCAAGTCCCCACCTGCCACCCTTCAATACTACTGACCTAAACGATGCTGAGACCATCCCCCTATTGAAAAAAAGACGTCTGTCTCAGTGGAAGACGCTTGCTGATCATGTTAGCTAATGTTTGTTCAGTCAACAGCCAACGTCCCCAGACCGCTGATATTATAGAAATGTTTGTCGGTAAAAAATGGGGTAAGTTCTTCAATGATTTTCCATTTCGGGCAGATTTCAAATGGAGGTATAGCCCATCTACTGTATACTCATTGGTTATTCGTTTGGATGTAATTTCGGGAGCAGATTGGAGAAGTCAACGAGGACCGCCCCTGACTCGCCCCCTCTGAATCATGTTAGGTTATCATGGTGTAATGGATGAAAAGGCCTAATGAGTATGAATCAGGTTGGAGGCAGCAGGTACACTCCTGGACCGCTCTGCTATGTAATCTAATTACCTACACTGGGGTTATTGTTGTTGTTGTCAGAGAGAGAGATGAGAGGGGTTGAAGATTGATGAGAGATAGAGGGAGGTAGGTGGATGAGATGAGAGATGGAGAGAGGGAAGAAAGGGAGAGAGTGAGGTAGGCAGAGAGAGAGAGAGGTTGAGAGACAGCGAGAGAAAATGAGAGAGAGACCACAGTTATGAAGATTAATCATTCATTGTCCTATTCCATTTGACTGGGGGCACGCTCGCTGGCTGGATTAAAGTAAAAGAACGAGAAAGACAGAGAGAGAGAGAGAGAGAGAGAGAGAGAGGGGAAAAAACGTCCACCATTTTGAGCACAAACTGATAGTATGAACACAGGCACGGGAGACCTGCCCAGGCTTCCGAAAATTAAATACAAAATCCATCTGGCCTCCAAATTCAATCACAGCACCCCTTTGCAAATGACCCTCGGAATTGAATCCTCGCAACGAGGTGCAGTTTCTGAGGCATCTCTTGTCTGCCGGACTGAGGGAGAAGATAACCAATACAGCACACTGACCCATATTAATGACCTAACCAAGTATGACGTGGACCACGCTGTTCTCTCTCGAGATGTTTATTGGAAGGTATTTCTACTGTCTCTTTGTTTTATTGAACCGTCTATGTATCCTGTCTTCTGTGTAGTTCTGAGTAGCTGAAATGACCAGGGCTGTCGGTTCAAACCCCGCTTGGTCCACAAGCCACTGGAGACGCACGCCAGCTCAACTCTCTGAAGGCTGCCTGCTGTTTTGTTCAAATCCAATCAAAAGGTTATTGGTTGCGTACACAGTTTAGTAGATGTTATAAAGCGGGTGCAGTGAAATGCTTCTGTTACTAGCTCCTAAGTTAAAATGTCAAACAAGTACACAAACAATAATCAAATACGAGAAACAAGAAATCACGAATGTCAGAACGAATCAGGTTACCAACCCAAATAACACTTATCAGTAATCCAAATGCAATATATGCATACTATATATACACCAAAAAGATATACTGCTAATGATATATACAGCAGTAGATATATTAGCTATGTCAAGAATCCAGCAACAGTAACAACAATGTAATGTACAGTAGGAGATCCATTAGAATGAACTATGTGAACAATACAGTATATTAAAATACAGTAACAATGTAATGTACAGTAGGAGATCCATTAGAATGATCTATGTGAACAATACAGTATATTAAAATACAGTAACAATGTAATGTACAGTAGTAGATCTATTAGAATGAACTATGTGAACAATACAGTATATTAAAATACAGTAACAATGTAATGTACAGTAGTAGATCTATTAGAACGAACTATGTGAACAATACAGTATATTAAAATACAGTAACAATGTAATGTACAGTAGTAGATCTATTAGAATGAACTATGTGAACAATACAGTATATTAAAATACAGTAACAATGTAATGTACAGTAGGAGATCTATTAGAATGAACTATGTGAACAATACAGTATATTAAAATACAGTAACAATGTAATGTACAGTAGGAGATCTATTAGAATGATCTATGTGAACAATACAGTATATTAAAATACAGTAACAATGTAATGTACAGTAGTAGATCTATTAGAATGAACTATGTGAACAATACAGTATATTAAAATACAGTAACAATGTAATGTACAGTAGGAGATCTATTAGAATGATCTACGTGAACAATACAGTACATGAATAAGAATCCGGTATATAATCTGGTATATAAATTAGAATAACTAAGAATAATGTTGTGTGAACAGTGTTGAATCACTTCAGAGCCACGTGAGTTTTCTTCACAGTAGAGGCCTTGTGTAAAACCACCACCGTCAAACCTGCCTGAAGATACTCACTGTAGTACATGACGGAGGTCGGTCGAAGTGATGGCGTCTCGCTTCAGACATAAGACTGTGTTAGTTTCACTCACAGTGATTCAGCTTTGCACCACCTGAGGCTTCTTCTCTTCTACTCTCTTGTTCTCTCATCCTCTCTTCTTCCCTCATCTTCTTCTCTCATCCTCTCTTCTCTCATCCTCTCTTCTTCTGTCACCCTCTCTTCTTCCCTCATATTCTTCTCTCATTCTCTCTTCTTCTTTCATCCTCTCTTCCCTCATCTTCTTCTCTCATCCTCTCAACTTCCCTCATCTACTTCTCTTATCCTCTCTTCTTCCCTCATCTTCTTCTCTAATCATCTATTCTTCTCTCATCCTCTCTCTTCTTCCCTCAACTTCTTCTCTCATCCTCTCTTCTTCTCTCACCCTCTCTTCTTCCCTCATCTTCTTCTCTCATTATGTCTTCTTCTTTCATCCACTCTTCTTCTTCCCTCATCTTCTTCTCTCATCCTCTCCTCTCATCCTCTCTTCTTCTCTCATCTTCTTCCCTCATCTTCTTCTCTCATCCTCTCTTCTTCCCTCATCTTCTTCTCTCATCCTCTCTTCTTCCCTCATATTCTTCTCTCATCCTCTCTTCTTCCCTCATCTTCTTCTCTCATCCTCTCTTCTCTCATCCTCTCTTCTTCCCTGATCTTATTCCCTCATCCTCTCTTCTCCTTTCATCTGCTCTTCTTCTCTCACCCTCTCTTCTTTTCTCATCCTCCATTCTTCTCTCATTCTGTCTTTTTCTCCCACTCTCTCTTCTTCCCTCATCTTCTTCTCTCATCCTTTCTTCTCTCATTCTCACACGATTTGGAAAGGAATGTGTGTGTGTGTGTGTGTGTGTGTGCGTGTGTGTGTGTGTGCGTGTGAATGACGCATTTTATGATGTCAAGCTTGGGAAATCGAGTAGAGATCCTCCTTTTTAAAGGGTTCTTTGTTTGCTTTGAGCCGCAGTGGGGTGTCGACGTTGCTGAGGTATGGGCACTTGTTGCATTCCTCAGAAATCTTCTAAACAGATTTGTCTGAGACTGGCCTGTATGGGAAATCCCATTCCGACAACCAGAGCATCCTTAGCCTTGAAAGCCCTGCAGGTAAAACGCTCCTAGAATTGGGTGATACGGATATGTAGCTTTGTGGTCGTGACTGAAGAGGAGGAGTGGATGGTTTAATGATCGCCTCAATGGCTGACTGTTTTTGGTTCTAGGATTAACACCTACAGAGAGTGAGAGAAAGAGAGAGAGAGAGAGAGCAACAGAGAGAGATAGCGCAACAGAGAGACAGAGAGTAAGAGAGAGAGAGCAACAGAGAGAGAGAAAGCGCAACAGAGAGACAGAGAGCAAGAGAGAGAGCAAGAGAGAGAGAGCGCAAGTGAGAGAGAGAGAGCAAGAGAAAGAGAGAGAGCGAGAGAGAGCGAGAGAAAGAGAGAGAGAGAGAGAGAGAGAGAGAGAGAGAGAGAGAGAGTTTCTGTGTGTGTCTGTCTGTACCAATGATTTATATATATACTAGATGACTGACAGGGTTCAATTCTGTGTTGAAACCACAGTGCCTCCATTTTGGCATTCTCCCACTGTAAATCATATTTTGGAAGCTTTAGAAATGCATTTATGAATTGTTTTAGCCACATATATTGTATTAGACACCTTAATGCATACGTTCAGATAAACAAAAACATTTAAAATAAATAAATATATCAAAACATTTTTAGAAAGTTCTAATGTTACTGTCCCCACTACGATTAAAACCCTTGAAACATTGAATTACTGTATAATTCCATTCAATCAAATTTCAATCAAATGTATTTATAAAGCCCTTCTTACATCAGCTGATATCACAAAGTGTTGTACAGAAACCCAGCCTAAAACCCCAAACAGCAAACAATGCAGGTGTAGAAGCACAGTGGCTAGGAAAAACTCCCTAGAAAGGCCAGAACCTAGGAAGAAACCTAGAGAGGAACCAGGCTATGAGGGGTGGCCAGTCCTCTTCTGGCTGTGCCGGGTGGAGATTATAACAGAACATGGCCAAGATATTCAAATGTTCATAGATGACCAGCAGGGTCAAATAATAATAATCACAGAAGTTGTCGAGGGTGCAGCAAGTCAGCACCTCAGGAGTAGATGTCAGTTGACTTTTCATAGCCAATCATTGAGAGTATCTCTACCGCTCCTGCTGTCTCTAGAGAGATGAAAACAGCAGGTCTGGGACAGGTAGTATGTCCGGTGATCAGGTCAGGGTTCCATAGCCGCAGTTGAAACTGGAGCAGCAGCACGGCCAGGTGGACTGGGGGCAGCAAGGAGACATCTTATGACCAAGATGGCGTAGCAGTGCAAAAGTGTTTTGTTCGTCCTCTCGTGTACTTTTGTATTTTTCGTCCTTTTTTGTATATAATTCAATTTATAGCAAACTAAATTACTACAACACCTCTTTCGCCATCTGGCTTGGATCCTTTGTCGACACGGCGCCCCGCCGCACCACCACGACTAGTCTGCCGTCGAATAATCTAATCCTTTGTGCCTTCAACCGGCCTCCGTTGGACGTCGGAGCAGACGCTTCTACTAGCCCCGGGCTACTAACTTTAAACGCTGTGTCGCCCGCGTGCTAACGTAATAGCGACTACTCCACGGCTTCCCTGTTCCATCTTTGCTGTCCCCTGGACCCTATGATCACTTGGCTACATAGCTGATGCCTGCTGAACTGTTCATTAATCACAGTACTCCACTCTGTTTATTTTGTTTATCTGTCGGCCCCAGACGTGAACTCAGGCTCTGTGTGTAGTTAAGCGACCCTCTCTGACCATTCATCGCCATTTTACCTGTTGTTGGTGTTTTATCTGATTAGCTGTTGTTGTCTTACACGTTGTTGTCTTAGCTAGCTCTCCCAATCAACACCTGTGATTGCTTTATGCCTCGCTTTATGTCTCTCTCAAATGTCAATATGCCTTGTATCCTGTTGTTTAGGTTAGTTATCATTGTTTTAGTTTACAATGGAGCCCATAGTTCCACTCATCATACCTCTGATACCTGCTTTGTCCCACCTCCCACACATGCGGTGACCTCACCCATTATAATCAGCATGTCCAGAGATGCAACCTCTCTTATCATCACTCAGTGCCTGGGCTTACCTCCGCCGTACCTGCACATCACCATACCCCTGTCTGCACATTATGCCCTGAATATATTCTACCATGCCCAGAAATCGGCTCCTTTTATTCTCTGTCCCCAACGATCTAGACGACCAGTTTTGATAGCCTTTAGCCGTACCCTCCTCCTACTCCTTCTCTGTTCCTCGGGTGATGTGGAGGTAAACCCAGGCCTTGCCTGTCCCCAGGCACCCTCATTTGTTGACTTCTGTGATCGAAAAAGCCTTGGTTTCATGCATGTTAACATCAGAAGCCTCCTCCCTAAGTTTGTTTTACCCACTGCTTTAGCACACTTCACCAACCCTGATGTCCTTGCCGTGTCTGAATCCTGGCTTAGGAAGGCCACCAAAAATTCTGAGATTTCCATACCCAACTACAACATTTTCCGTAAAGATAGAACTGCCAAAGGGGGAGGAGTTGCAATCTACTGCAGAGGTAGCCTGCAATGTTCTGTCATACTTTCCAGGTCTATACCTAAACGGTTCAACCTTCTAATTAAAAAAATGAATCTCTCCAGAAATAAGTCTCTCACTGTTGCCGCCTGTTATCGACCCCCCTCTGCTCCCAGCTGTGCCCTGGACACCATATGTGAATTGATCACCCCCCATCTAGCTTCAGATTTTGTTCTGTTAGGTGACCAAAACTGGGATATGCTTAACACCCCAGCAGTCCTACAAATTAAGCTAGATGCCCTCAATCTCACACAAATCATCAAGGAACCCACCAGGTACAACCCTAAATCCGTAAACATGGGCACCCTCATAGACTTTATCCTGACCAACTTGCCCTCCAAATACACCTCTGCTGTTTTCAATCAGGATCTCAGCGATCACTGCCTCATTGCCTGTAACTGCTATGTGTCAGCGGTCAAATGACCACCCGTCATCACTGTCAAACGCTCCGTAAAACACTTCTGTGAATAGGCCTTTCTAATTGACCTGGCCCGGGTATCCTGCTTCTTTCACATGGGTAGGCAGATCATTCCATAAAAATGTAGCTCTGTAGGAGAAAGCCCTGCCTCCAGCTGTTTGCTTAGAAATTCTCAGGACAGTAAGGAGAATTGCATCTTGTGACCGTTGTGTACGTGTGGTTATGTACGGCAGGACCAAATCGGAATGATAGGTAGGAGCAAGCCCATGTAATGCTTTGTAGGTTAGCATTAAATCCTTGAAATCAGCCCTTGCCTTAACAGGAAGCCAGTGTAGAGAGGCTAGCACTGGAATAATATGATCACATTTTAAAATTCTAGTCAAGATTCTAGCAGCCGTGTTTAGCACTAACTGAAGTTTATTTAGTGCTTTATCCGGGTAGTCGGAAAGTAGAGCATTGCAGTAGTCTAACCTAGAAGTGACAAAAGCATGGATACATTTTTCTGCATCATTTTTGGACAGAAAGGTTCAGATTTTTGCAATGTTACGTAGATGGAAAAAAGCTGTCCTTGAAACAGTCTTGATATTTTCGTCAAAAGGAGAGATCAAGGTCCAGAGTAACGCCAAGGTCCTTCACAGTTTTATTTGAGACGACTGTACAACCATCAAGATTAATTGTCAGATTCAACAGAAGATCTCTTTCTTTCTTGGGACCTAGAACAAGCATCTCTGTATTGTCCGAGTTTAAAAGCAGAACATTTGCAGCCATCCACTTCCTTATGTCTGAAACACAGGCTTCCAGAGAGGGCAATTTTGGGGCTTCACCATGTTTCATTGAAATGTACAGCTGTGTGTCATCCGCATAGTAGTGAAAGTTAACATTAATTTCCGAATGAATGTGAAAACAGTAGTGGTCCTAAAGCAGATCCTTGAGGAACACCAAAATGTACAGTTGATTTGTCAGAGGACAAACCATCCACAGAGACAAACTGATATCTTTCTGACAGATAAGATCGATGGTATCAAAAGCAGCACTAAGGCTAGGAGCAGGCGGACAGAATCAGAGCCTCGGTCTGACACCATTAAAAGGTCATTTACCACCTTCACGAGTGCAGTCTCAGTGCTATGATGGGGTCTAAAACCAGACTGAGGCATTTGGTATACATTGTTTGTCTTCAGGAAGGCAGTGAGTTGCTGTGCAACAGCTTTCATTCATTCCTATGGAAGACTGCTTCTTTATAGGGAGCGCCAATATGGTTGACCGGTGGCTTCAAAGCCTCTCATTGGCCAATACATCACATCCATTATCCAGGTTTTATATACATCATTGGTCTGTACAGCATTAGGGTTGCAGCTGCTTCACATGATGTCACTGATCCTCAAAATGAGAGGAGAGGAGAGGAGAGAGAGAGAGAGAGAGAGAGAGAGAGAGAGAGAGAGAGCTCAGAAAGCTTAGTTTCAAAAGTCCCTTGGGCTCAGACAGACATTTCGATGGAGCTTCACTAAAAAGAGGCGCTGAACGTCGCTCCACAGACAGACAGACAGACAGACAGCCCTGCTCTGAGTGACTGAGCGTCAGAATGGATTGGACATCACATCAGCTCTGTGGCTTATAGGCTGCTGTAAGGCCGTGCTTCACTGTCTCTTCTCTATCACAGTAAATGTGCATCCCAAATGGCACCCTATTCCCTACATAGTGCACAAATTTTGACCAGAGCTCTATGGGCCCTGGTCCATAGTGTTGTACTGTATACGATAGGGAATAGGGTGCCATTTGGAACGAAGCCCCTGTCCTCTGTGCTCCACTGACTCTGACCACAGTCTGTGGATTACCATCATAACCCTGACGCTCAGACTTTAAACATTACAGCCAGTCAGTCATATAGTCCTGAGGTAAGAGTATATCCAGCGATATCTGTGCCAAAGGGAGCACTGGGTAAGATTTTAGTGGTTTAAGTGTTTTTTTTTTGTGGTTTGGGTTTGTGATCAAGGTAAAAAGGTTGTTCAAGTTCATTCACTTGTAAGGCTTGGACTGTGTCCCTAGGTTTTGGTTTGTTTGTGTTGTGTGTCCTTGTCGGTGTAAGAGGCAGTAGGTGCGTCATTTGTGTGTGTGTGTGTGTTCAACACAATACTTGCCCTGCTGAACCTCCCTCCAGAGATAGGCACCATGCTGATTCAGCCATTTTGATCAGCAAGGACCATATGGTGAGGTTAATGATGAATGTTTATCAGGCCAGAGTTGGAACACACACACACTCAGTCCCCGCAGTGTTGGGAAAAAATGCCAGCTGCATCTCAAATTTCATTCTATTGTATCTCAGTTGGTTAGCCATCCGTGGTATCTGCAATATGCTGCTGAGTAGCACTACATTCAAATGATTTTGTCATTGTGTGTTGTTAAACCAGTATGACTACAATCTGTTATCAGTGCATAACAGGGGAAAGGAAAGGGGATACCTAGTCAGTTGCACAGTGCAATCAAGTGCAATCAACCAAAATGTGTCTTCCTCATTTAACCCCTCCCAATAACAGAGATAGTGATGATGAAGATGATGAGGATGATGAAGAGCTCTCTCGGTGTGAAGACAACGCGGTATAAACAGGGCCTGAGGTGTTGAAACCCCTGAAACTGCCCTGTGGGAAATGTCTTCTCCTTCCTTTGATCTGTCTATCTGACCAGCCCTGGGGAGAGAGGGAGAGAGGGATATTCTGTCTGAAGAGAAACTGTCAATATAAAGGACCCTGAGTCAAGCTGCTCGCCGTTTCTCCCTTCTTCCTTCCCAGTCCTTTCTTGTGGCAGGGGAAAAAAGAGAAGGAGGTAAAGAAAGAGAGAGTGAGACAAAAGGATGTTTGCTCTCATTCCCTTTCATGGAACGCCCCGAGCTACTCTCTCTCTCTCTCTCTCTCATTGTATTCCTGAACACTTTGATATGATGCCACCTTTGAATGGCCTCGAAGGAAACCAACGGTGATCTGCCTTTGAATGGCCTCGAAGGAAACCAACGGTGATCTGCCTTTGAATGGTCTCGAAGGAAACCAACGGTGATCTGCCTTTGAATGGCCTCGAAGGAAACCAACGGTGATCTGCCTTTGAATGGCCTCGAAGGAAACCAACGGTGATCTGCCTTTGAATGGCCTCGAAGGAAAAAGTCAATGACTATTCAGCTTAAGTCTGTTTAAAAATCAATTGCGTAACTAAGCTTTTGCGTTATTCTTTCGCATATTTTTTAGGGAGCTATTGTTGTCGCATATCATTTTATTTTGAATGAGCTACTGTTGTCATTAATGTTGCTATCCTACATTGAGGAGGTGGATTCATTATTTTCTAAATAATTATGATCCTTTATGCCAGGGTTTGGGTCAATTCCATTTAAATTTCAGTCTATTCGGAAAGTAAGCCAAATTCCAATGCAAAAATGTTCTTATTGAAAAGCATTGGAAGAGTTGGAATTTCATTGTACTTCCTGAATTGACTGGAATTTAAACAGAATTGACGCCAACGCTGAGACACACACAAGCAGGACAACCTCCAATCACAATGGCCATTTGAAATCCACATTGAAAGAGACATGAGGATTCTCTGTGCCAATGTTGTGTGCCCTGAAATGGAATAGGCCTACCAACTAAGTCTCTGTGTACACTGAACAGGTGTTCCAGACAGTAACAACATCAGACCTCACATCCCTGTCTCTACATCATATACCTTCTACCTCCACCCAGTATCGACATCATCTACCTCCTACCTCCACGCAGTCTCTACATCCTCTACCTCCTACCTCCACCCAGTCTCTATATCCTCTACCTCCTACCTCCACCCAGTCTCTACATCCTCTACCTCCTACCTCCACCCAGTCTCTCCATCCTCTACCTCCTACCTCCACCGAGTCTCTACATCCTCTACCTCCTACCTCCACCCAGTCTCTCCATCCTCTACCTCCTACCTCCACCCAGTCTCTCCATCCTCTACCTCCTACCTCCACCCAGTCTCTACATCCTCCACCCAGTATCGACATCATCTACCTTCTACCTCCACCCAGTCTCTCCATCCTCTACCTCCTACCTCCACCCAGCCTCTACATCCTCTACCTCCTACCTCCACCCAGTCTCTACATCCTCTACCTCCATCCTCCACAAACTCTCTCCATCCTCTACCTCCTACCTCCACCCAGTCTCTTCATCCTCTACCTCCTACCTCCACCCAGTCTCTCCATCCTCTACCTCCTACCTCCACCCAGTCTCTACATCCTCCACCCAGTATCGACATCATCTACCTTCTACCTCCACCCAGTCTCTCCATCCTCTACCTCCTACCTCCACCCAGTCTCTACATCATCCACCCAGTCTCTACATCCTCTACCTCCTACCTCCACCCAGTCTCTCCATCCTCTACCTCCTACCTCCACCCAGTCTCTACATCCTCCACCCAGTATCGACATCATCTACCTTCTACCTCCACCCAGTCTCTCCATCCTCTACCTCCTACCTCCACCCAGTCTCTACATCCTCTACCTCCTACCTCCACCCAGTCTCTACATCCTCTACCTCCATCCTCCACAAACTCTCTCCATCCTCTACCTCCTACCTCCACCCAGTCTCTTCATCCTCTACCTCCTACCTCCACCCAGTCTCTACATCCTCTACCTCCTACCTCCCCCAGTCTCTACATCCTCTACCTCCTACCTCCACCCAGTCTCTACATCCTCTACCTCCTACCTCCCCCAGTCTCTATATCCTCTACCTCCTACCTCCACCCAGTCTCTCCATCCTCTACCTCCTACCTCCACCCAGTCTCTATATCCTCTTCCTCCTACCTCCACCCAGTCTCTCCATCCTCTACCTCCTACCTCCACCCAGTCTCTACATCCTCTACCTCCTACCTCCCCCAGTCTCTACATCCTCTACCTCCTACCTCCACCCAGTCTCTACATCCTCTACCTCCTACCTCCCCCAGTCTCTACATCCTCTACCTCCTACCTCCCCCCAGTCTCTCCATCCTATACCTCCTACCTCCACCCAGTCTCTACATCCTCTACCTCCTACCTCCCCCAGTCTCTATATCCTCTACCTCCTACCTCCACCCAGTCTCTACATCCTCTACCTCCTACCTCCACCCAGTCTCTATATCCTCTACCTCCTACCTCCACCCAGTCTCTCCATCCTCTACCTCCTACCTCCACCCAGTCTCTCCATCCTCTACCTCCTACCTCCACCCAGTCTCTACATCCTCCACCCAGTATCGACATCATCTACCTTCTACCTCCACCCAGTCTCTCCATCCTCTACCTCCTACCTCCACCCAGTCTCTACATCCTCTACCTCCTACCTCCACCCAGTCTCTACATCCTCTACCTCCATCCTCCACAAACTCTCTCCATCCTCTACCTCCTACCTCCACCCAGTCTCTACATCCTCTACCTCCTACCTCCACCCAGTCTCTACATCCTCTACCTCCATCCTCCACAAACTCTCTCCATCCTCTACCTCCTACCTCCACCCAGTCTCTTCATCCTCTACCTCCTACCTCCACCCAGTCTCTCCATCCTCTACCTCCTACCTCCACCCAGTCTCTACATCCACCACCCAGTATCGACATCATCTACCTTCTACCTCCACCCAGTCTCTCCATCCTCTACCTCCTACCTCCACCCAGTCTCTACATCATCCACCCAGTCTCTACATCCTCTACCTCCTACCTCCACCCAGTCTCTCCATCCTCTACCTCCTACCTCCACCCAGTCTCTACATCCTCCACCCAGTATCGACATCATCTACCTTCTACCTCCACCCAGTCTCTCCATCCTCTACCTCCTACCTCCACCCAGTCTCTACATCCTCTACCTCCTACCTCCACCCAGTCTCTACATCCTCTACCTCCATCCTCCACAAACTCTCTCCATCCTCTACCTCCTACCTCCACCCAGTCTCTTCATCCTCTACCTCCTACCTCCACCCAGTCTCTACATCCTCTACCTCCTACCTCCCCCCAGTCTCTACATCCTCTACCTCCTACCTCCACCCAGTCTCTACATCCTCTACCTCCTACCTCCCCCCAGTCTCTATATCCTCTACCTCCTACCTCCACCCAGTCTCTCCATCCTCTACCTCCTACCTCCACCCAGTCTCTATATCCTCTTCCTCCTACCTCCACCCAGTCTCTACATCCTCTACCTCCTACCTCCCCCCAGTCTCTACATCCTCTACCTCCTACCTCCACCCAGTCTCTACATCCTCTACCTCCTACCTCCCCCAGTCTCTACATCCTCTACCTCCTACCTCCCCCCAGTCTCTCCATCCTATACCTCCTACCTCCACCCAGTCTCTACATCCTCTACCTCCTACCTCCCCCCAGTCTCTATATCCTCTACCTCCTACCTCCACCCAGTCTCTACATCCTCTACCTCCTACCTCCACCCAGTCTCTATATCCTCTACCTCCTACCTCCACCCAGTCTCTCCATCCTCTACCTCCTACCTCCACCCAGTCTCTCCATCCTCTACCTCCTACCTCCACCCAGTCTCTACATCCTCCACCCAGTATCGACATCATCTACCTTCTACCTCCACCCAGTCTCTCCATCCTCTACCTCCTACCTCCACCCAGTCTCTACATCCTCTACCTCCTACCTCCACCCAGTCTCTACATCCTCTACCTCCATCCTCCACAAACTCTCTCCATCCTCTACCTCCTACCTCCACCCAGTCTCTACATCCTCTACCTCCTACCTCCACCCAGTCTCTACATCCTCTACCTCCATCCTCCACAAACTCTCTCCATCCTCTACCTCCTACCTCCACCCAGTCTCTTCATCCTCTACCTCCTACCTCCACCCAGTCTCTTCATCCTCTACCTCCTACCTCCACCGAGTCTCTACATCCTCTACCTCCTACCTCCACCCAGTCTCTACATCCTCTACCTCCTACCTCCCCCCAGTCTCTATATCCACTACCTCCTACCTCCACCCAGTCTCTCCATCCTCTACCTCCTACCTCCACCCAGTCTCTATATCCTCTACCTCCTACCTCCACCCAGTCTCTCCATCCTCTACCTCCTACCTCCACCCAGTCTCTACATCCTCTACCTCCTACCTCCCCCAGTCTCTACATCCTCTACCTCCTACCTCCACCCAGTCTCTACATCCTCTACCTCCTACCTCCCCCAGTCTCTACATCCTCTACCTCCTACCTCCCCCCAGTCTCTCCATCCTATACCTCCTACCTCCACCCAGTCTCTACATCCTCTACCTCCTACCTCCCCCAGTCTCTATATCCTCTACCTCCTACCTCCACCCAGTCTCTATATCCTCTACCTCCTACCTCCACCCAGTCTCTCCATCCTCTACCTCCTACCTCCACCCAGTCTCTCCATCCTCTACCTCCTACCTCCACCCAGTCTCTACATCCTCCACCCAGTATCGACATCATCTACCTTCTACCTCCACCCAGTCTCTCCATCCTCTACCTCCTACCTCCACCCAGTCTCTACATCCTCTACCTCCTACCTCCACCCAGTCTCTACATCCTCTACCTCCATCCTCCACAAACTCTCTCCATCCTCTACCTCCTACCTCCACCCAGTCTCTTCATCCTCTACCTCCTACCTCCACCCAGTCTCTACATCCTCTACCTCCTACCTCCCCCAGTCTCTACATCCTCTACCTCCTACCTCCACCCAGTCTCTACATCCTCTACCTCCATCCTCCACAAACTCTCTCCATCCTCTACCTCCTACCTCCACCCAGTCTCTTCATCCTCTACCTCCTACCTCCACCCAGTCTCTCCATCCTCTACCTCCTACCTCCACCCAGTCTCTACATCCTCCACCCAGTATCGACATCATCTACCTTCTACCTCCACCCAGTCTCTCCATCCTCTACCTCCTACCTCCACCCAGTCTCTACATCCTCTACCTCCTACCTCCACCCAGTCTCTACATCCTCTACCTCCATCCTCCACAAACTCTCTCCATCCTCTACCTCCTACCTCCACCCAGTCTCTTCATCCTCTACCTCTTACCTCCACCCAGTCTCTACATCCTCTACCTCCTACCTCCCCCCAGTCTCTATATCCTCTACCTCCTACCTCCACCCAGTCTCTCCATCCTCTACCTCCTACCTCCACCCAGTCTCTATATCCTCTACCTCCTACCTCCACCCAGTCTCTACATCCTCTACCTCCTACCTCCCCCCAGTCTCTACATCCTCTACCTCCTACCTCCACCCAGTCTCTACATCCTCTACCTCCTACCTCCACCCAGTCTCTACATCCTCTACCTCCTACCTCCCCCCAGTCTCTATATCCTCTACCTCCTACCTCCACCCAGTCTCTACATCCTCTACCTCCTACCTCCACCCAGTCTCTATATCCTCTACCTCCTACCTCCACCCAGTCTCTCCATCCTCTACCTCCTACCTCCACCCAGTCTCTCCATCCTCTACCTCCTACCTCCACCCAGTCTCTACATCCTCCACCCAGTATCGACATCATCTACCTTCTACCTCCACCCAGTCTCTCCATCCTCTACCTCCTACCTCCACCCAGTCTCTACATCCTCTACCTCCTACCTCCACCCAGTCTCTACATCCTCTACCTCCATCCTCCACAAACTCTCTCCATCCTCTACCTCCTACCTCCACCCAGTCTCTACATCCTCTACCTCCTACCTCCACCCAGTCTCTACATCCTCTACCTCCATCCTCCACAAACTCTCTCCATCCTCTACCTCCTACCTCCACCCAGTCTCTTCATCCTCTACCTCCTACCTCCACCCAGTCTCTTCATCCTCTACCTCCTACCTCCACCGAGTCTCTACATCCTCTACCTCCTACCTCCACCCAGTCTCTACATCCTCTACCTCCTACCTCCCCCCAGTCTCTATATCCACTACCTCCTACCTCCACCCAGTCTCTCCATCCTCTACCTCCTACCTCCACCCAGTCTCTATATCCTCTACCTCCTACCTCCACCCAGTCTCTCCATCCTCTACCTCCTACCTCCACCCAGTCTCTACATCCTCTACCTCCTACCTCCCCCAGTCTCTACATCCTCTACCTCCTACCTCCACCCAGTCTCTACATCCTCTACCTCCTACCTCCCCCAGTCTCTACATCCTCTACCTCCTACCTCCCCCAGTCTCTCCATCCTATACCTCCTACCTCCACCCAGTCTCTACATCCTCTACCTCCTACCTCCCCAGTCTCTATATCCTCTACCTCCTACCTCCACCCAGTCTCTATATCCTCTACCTCCTACCTCCACCCAGTCTCTCCATCCTCTACCTCCTACCTCCACCCAGTCTCTCCATCCTCTACCTCCTACCTCCACCCAGTCTCTACATCCTCCACCCAGTATCGACATCATCTACCTTCTACCTCCACCCAGTCTCTCCATCCTCTACCTCCTACCTCCACCCAGTCTCTACATCCTCTACCTCCTACCTCCACCCAGTCTCTACATCCTCTACCTCCATCCTCCACAAACTCTCTCCATCCTCTACCTCCTACCTCCACCCAGTCTCTTCATCCTCTACCTCCTACCTCCACCCAGTCTCTACATCCTCTACCTCCTACCTCCCCCAGTCTCTACATCCTCTACCTCCTACCTCCACCCAGTCTCTACATCCTCTACCTCCATCCTCCACAAACTCTCTCCATCCTCTACCTCCTACCTCCACCCAGTCTCTTCATCCTCTACCTCCTACCTCCACCCAGTCTCTCCATCCTCTACCTCCTACCTCCACCCAGTCTCTACATCCTCCACCCAGTATCGACATCATCTACCTTCTACCTCCACCCAGTCTCTCCATCCTCTACCTCCTACCTCCACCCAGTCTCTACATCCTCTACCTCCTACCTCCACCCAGTCTCTACATCCTCTACCTCCATCCTCCACAAACTCTCTCCATCCTCTACCTCCTACCTCCACCCAGTCTCTTCATCCTCTACCTCTTACCTCCACCCAGTCTCTACATCCTCTACCTCCTACCTCCCCCAGTCTCTATATCCTCTACCTCCTACCTCCACCCAGTCTCTCCATCCTCTACCTCCATACCTCCACCCAGTCTCTATATCCTCTACCTCCTACCTCCACCCAGTCTCTACATCCTCTACCTCCTACCTCCCCCAGTCTCTACATCCTCTACCTCCTACCTCCACCCAGTCTCTACATCCTCTACCTCCTACCTCCCCAGTCTCTACATCCTCTACCTCCTACCTCCCCCAGTCTCTCTATCCTATACCTCCTACCTCCACCCAGTCTCTACATCCTCTACCTCCTACCTCCCCCAGTCTCTATATCCTCTACCTCCTACCTCCACCCAGTCTCTACATCCTCTACCTCCTACCTCCACCCAGTCTCTATATCCTCTACCTCCTACCTCCACCCAGTCTCTCCATCCTCTACCTCCTACCTCCACCCAGTCTCTCCATCCTCTACCTCCTACCTCCACCCAGTCTCTACATCCTCCACCCAGTATCGACATCATCTACCTTCTACCTCCACCCAGTCTCTCCATCCTCTACCTCCTACCTCCACCCAGTCTCTACATCCTCTACCTCCTACCTCCACCCAGTCTCTACATCCTCTACCTCCATCCTCCACAAACTCTCTCCATCCTCTACCTCCTACCTCCACCCAGTCTCTTCATCCTCTACCTCCTACCTCCACCCAGTCTCTCCATCCTCTACCTCCTACCTCCACCCAGTCTCTACATCCTCCACCCAGTATCGACATCATCTACCTTCTACCTCCACCCAGTCTCTCCATCCTCTACCTCCTACCTCCACCCAGTCTCTACATCCTCTACCTCCTACCTCCACCCAGTCTCTACATCCTCTACCTCCATCCTCCACAAACTCTCTCCATCCTCTACCTCCTACCTCCACCCAGTCGCTTCATCCTCTACCTCCTACCTCCACCGAGTCTCTACATCCTCTACCTCCTACCTCCACCCAGTCTCTACATCCTCTACTTCCTACCTCCCCCCAGTCTCTATATCCACTACCTCCTACCTCCACCCAGTCTCTCCATCCTCTACCTCCTACCTCCACCCAGTCTCTATATCATCTACCTCCTACCTCCACCCAGTCTCTCCATCCTCTACCTCCTACCTCCACCCAGTCTCTACATCCTCTACCTCCTACCTCCCCCCAGTCTCTACATCCTCTACATCCTACCTCCACCCAGTCTCTCCATCCTCTACCTCCTACCTCCACCCAGTCTCTACATCCTCTACCTCCTACCTCCCCCCAGTCTCTACATCCTCTACCTCCTACCTCCACCCAGTCTCTACATCCTCTACCTCCTACCTCCCCCAGTCTCTACATCCTCTACCTCCTACCTCCCCCCAGTCTCTCCATCCTATACCTCCTACCTCCACCCAGTCTCTACATCCTCTACCTCCTACCTCCCCCAGTCTCTATATCCTCTACCTCCTACCTCCACCCAGTCTCTACATCCTCTACCTCCTACCTCCACCCAGTCTCTATATCCTCTACCTCCTACCTCCACCCAGACTCTCCATCCTCTACCTCCTACCTCCACCCAGTCTCTCCATCCTCTACCTCCTACCTCCACCCAGTCTCTACATCCTCCACCCAGTATCGACATCATCTACCTTCTACCTCCACCCAGTCTCTCCGTCCTCTACCTCCTACCTCCACCCAGTCTCTACATCCTCTACCTCCATCCTCCACAAACTCTCTCCATCCTCTACCTCCTACCTCCACCCAGTCTCTTCATCCTCTACCTCCTACCTCCACCCAGTCTCTCCATCCTCTACCTCCTACCTCCACCCAGTCTCTACATCCTCCACCCAGTATCGACATCATCTACCTTCTACCTCCACCCAGTCTCTCCATCCTCTACCTCCTACCTCCACCCAGTCTCTACATCATCCACCCAGTCTCTCCATCCTCTACCTCCTACCTCCACCCAGTCTCTACATCCTCCACCCAGTATCGACATCATCTACCTCCTACCTCCCCCCAGTCTCTACATCCTCTACCTCCTACCTCCACCCAGTCTCTACATCCTCTACCTCCTACCTCCCCCAGTCTCTACATCCTCTACCTCCTACCTCCCCCCAGTCTCTCCATCCTATACCTCCTACCTCCACCCAGTCTCTCCATCCTCTACCTCCTACCTCCACCCAGTCTCTACATCATCCACCCAGTCTCTACATCCTCTACCTCCTACCTCCACCCAGTCTCTCCATCCTCTACCTCCTACCTCCACCCAGTCTCTACATCCTCCACCCAGTATCGACATCATCTACCTTCTACCTCCACCCAGTCTCTCCATCCTCTACCTCCTACCTCCACCCAGTCTCTTCATCCTCTACCTCCTACCTCCACCGAGTCTCTACATCCTCTACCTCCTACCTCCCCCCAGTCTCTACATCCTCTACCTCCTACCTCCACCCAGTCTCTACATCCTCTACCTCCTACCTCCCCCCAGTCTCTATATCCACTACCTCCTACCTCCACCCAGTCTCTCCATCCTCTACCTCCTACCTCCACCCAGTCTCTATATCCTCTACCTCCTACCTCCACCCAGTCTCTCCATCCTCTACCTCCTACCTCCACCCAGTCTCTACATCCTCTACCTCCTACCTCCCCCCAGTCTCTACATCCTCTACCTCCTACCTCCACCCAGTCTCTACATCCTCTACCTCCTACCTTCCCCAGTCTCTACATCCTCTACCTCCTACCTCCCCCCAGTCTCTCCATCCTATACCTCCTACCTCCACCCAGTCTCTACATCCTCTACCTCCTACCTCCCCCCAGTCTCTATATCCTCTACCTCCTACCTCCACCCAGTCTCTACATCCTCTACCTCCTACCTCCACCCAGTCTCTATATCCTCTACCTCCTACCTCCACCCAGTCTCTCCATCCTCTACCTCCTACCTCCACCGAGTCTCTACATCCTCTACCTCCTACCTCCCCCCAGTCTCTACATCCTCTACCTCCTACCTCCACCCAGTCTCTACATCCTCTACCTCCTACCTCCCCAGTCTCTACATCCTCTACCTCCTACCTCCCACCAGTCTCTCCATCCTATACCTCCTACCTCCACCCAGTCTCTACATCCTCTACCTCCTACCTCCACCCAGTCTCTACATCCTCTACCTCCATCCTCCACAAACTCTCTCCATCCTCTACCTCCTACCTCCCCCCAGTCTCTATATCCACTACCTCCTACCTCCACCCAGTCTCTCCATCCTCTACCTCCTACCTCCACCCAGTCTCTATATCCTCTACCTCCTACCTCCACCCAGTCTCTCCATCCTCTACCTCCTACCTCCACCCAGTCTCTACATCCTCTACCTCCTACCTCCCCCAGTCTCTACATCCTCTACCTCCTACCTCCACCCAGTCTCTACATCCTCTACCTCCTACCTCCCCAGTCTCTACATCCTCTACCTCCTACCTCCCCCAGTCTCTCCATCCTATACCTCCTACCTCCACCCAGTCTCTACATCCTCTACCTCCTACCTCCCCCAGTCTCTATATCCTCTACCTCCTACCTCCACCCAGTCTCTACATCCTCTACCTCCTACCTCCACCCAGTCTCTATATCCTCTACCTCCTACCTCCACCCAGTCTCTCCATCCTCTACCTCCTACCTCCACCCAGTCTCTACATCCTCTACCTCCTACCTCCCCCCAGTCTCTACATCCTCTACCTCCTACCTCCACCCAGTCTCTACATCCTCTACCTCCTACCTCCCCCAGTCTCTACATCCTCTACCTCCTACCTCCCTCCAGTCTCTCCATCCTATACCTCCTACCTCCACCCAGTCTCTACATCCTCTACCTCCTACCTCCACCCAGTCTCTACATCCTCTACCTCCATCCTCCACAAACTCTCTCCATCCTCTACCTCCTACCTCCACCCAGTCTCTTCATCCTCTACCTCCTACCTCCACCGAGTCTCTACATCCTCTACCTCCTACCTCCCCCCAGTCTCTACATCCTCTACCTCCTACCTCCACCCAGTCTCTATATCCTCTACCTCCTACCTCCACCCAGTCTCTCCATCCTCTACCTCCTACCTCCACCGAGTCTCTACATCCTCTACCTCCTACCTCCCCCCAGTCTCTACATCCTCTACCTCCTACCTCCACCCAGTCTCTACATCCTCTACCTCCTACCTCCCCCAGTCTCTACATCCTCTACCTCCTACCTCCCCCAGTCTCTCCATCCTATACCTCCTACCTCCCCCAGTCTCTACATCCTCTACCTCCTACCTCCCCCAGTCTCTATATCCTCTACCTCCTACCTCCACCCAGTCTCTACATCCTCTACCTCCTACCTCCACCCAGTCTCTATATCCTCTACCTCCTACCTCCACCCAGTCTCTCCATCCTCTACCTCCTACCTCCACCCAGTCTCTACATCCTCTACCTCCTACCTCCCCCAGTCTCTACATCCTCTACCTCCTACCTCCACCCAGTCTCTACATCCTCTACCTCCTACCTCCCCCAGTCTCTACATCCTCTACCTCCTACCTCCCCCAGTCTCTCCATCCTATACCTCCTACCTCCACCCAGTCTCTACATCCTCTACCTCCTACCTCCCCAGTCTCTACATCCTCTACCTCCTACCTCCACCCAGTCTCTCCATCCTCTACCTCCTACCTCCCCCAGTCTCTACATCCTCTACCTCCTACCTCCACCCAGTCTCTCCATCCTCTACCTCCTACCTCCCCCCAGTCTCTACATCCTCTACCTCCTACCTCCACCCAGTCTATATATTATCTACCTCCTACCTCCACCCAGTCTCTCCATCCTCTACCTCCTACCTCCACCCAGTCTCTACATCCTCTACCTCCCTTCTCCACCCAGTCTCTCCATCCTCTACCTCCTACCTCCACCCAGTCTCTACATCCTCTACCTCCCTTCTCCACCCAGTCTCTCCATCCTCTACCTCCTACCTCCTCCCAGTCTCTACATCCTCTACCTCCACCCAGTCTCTCCATCCTCTACCTCCCTCCTCCTATCCTCCCCACTCTCTCCATCCTCTACCTCCCTCCTCCCATTGTCCCCCCACTCTCTCCATCCTCTACCTCCCTCCTCCCATTGTCCCCCACTCTCTCTATTTTCTACCTCCCTCCTCACATCCACCCCCACTCTCTTCATCCTCTTCCTCCCTCCACCCAGTCTCTCCATCCTCTACCTCCCTCCTCCCATCCACCCCACTCTCTCCCTCCTCTAACTCCCTCCTCACATCCTCCCCCACTTTCTCTATCCTCTTCCTCCCATCCTCCCCCACTCTCTCCCTCCTCTAACTCCCTCCTCCCATCCCCCCACTCTCTCCCTCCTCTAACTCCCTCCTCCCATCCTCCCCCACTTTCTCTATCCTCTTCCTCATGTCCTCCCCCCACTCTCTCCCCCTTCTACCTCCCACTCTCTCCATCCTCTCCCTGTTGCTACAGACACAGAGAGGGTCAGCCATTTGCATGGCTGTCGGCTGCTCAGTGGTAAGCCGAAAATTGCATTTGTCGATGGGACTGGGATTAATTTATTTTGGATTTACTGGAATGCAGAGGAGTTTGCTAAACAAGCGAGAGAGGGATTGTGGTGTGTGTGTGTGTGTGTGTGTGTGTGTGTGTGTTTGTACGAAGGGAGTGACAGTAACAGTAAATAGAAACAAATAAATCCCAATACTTTGCTTTACATGACATGTACAGCATATGTCCATCTGAGTGTTCAGCGCCTGAACCCATAATCCCTTGTAAACATTCTGAATCACGTAACACCCGTTACATTGGGGGTAATCTCACACAATGCCACGGTAACAAGCAATGGCGATAAGGAAACTATGTCAGCGTTTTTTTACATTCATCTAACGTTAATAACGTAAATCTCCTTTTCATACGCGGTGAAGCAGCTCACCCCCCCGTTACTTTTGAGGAAAGCTTATTTTCTTTTTCTGAGTTATTCGGGGAAACAGAGAAATTGTGTTTAGTAAGAGGCTCTGTTTACTTCCCAGGAGAGAAGAAGTGAATAGAAAATGTACATATTTACTGATACTTTCTACAGTACAGTTACTGTGAGCTTCACTGTGTTTGGCCTTGGAATGGAGATATGTCTCAACCCCAGCATATGTTGTTTCTGGGGGGACACACAAACTCTGTCTCTTAAACACACACACACACTCCATCTCTTACACACACACTCCATCTCTTACACACACACTCCATCTCTTACACACACACTCCGTCTCTTACAAACACACATCGTCTCCTACGCACGCACGCACGCACGCACGCACGCACGCACGCACGCACGCACGCACGCACGCACGCACGCACGCACGCACGCACACACACACACACACACACACACACACACACACACACACACACACACACACACACAGTGAGATATCACCAGTGTGATACTGAGTGAGATGCTGCAAATGGTAATGTATAGTGTCTGTTTCAGTGGGGGATTCCTTGGGGCGGTTCCCAGTGTTCTAGCTCAGCGTGGTGTGTGTGTGTGTGTTCTCTCATAGCATGGTGGGCTTCCTCTCATAATCTTCCATTAGTTTGCCATCTGTGAACTTGTGCTGATGCATCGCCCCTCACTGCAACAACGGCTGCTGTACAGTCCTACTGGTCTGTTCTCTAGTCGGTTTCCTTCTGAAGTCAAGCCTGTGTTTCCAGCACTCGTCTTACTGCACTGGTTCTTGTACAACACAGGGGTTCAGTGAACCATGCTAACCCGATCAGCAGCCTTGCCTGAGAACTGGAAGCTGTTTCGCAAATGCAATGTTGTAACATCAGGTGTGTGTGGTTTGGGCATCACCGTAGGCAATACATCTTTACAAGCCATTTGACAAAGTGGGTTACCGGAACATTCTCCATGTCTCTATCTCGGATAACAAGATAGTAACTACAGAACAAAGCCTGAGGATACAATAAGGGCCACAGCTTGAGAGTTGTAATTCAATAGGAATACGTGTGTATGTGTGTGTGTGTGTGTGTGTGTGTGTGTGTGTGTGTGTGTGTGTGTGTGTGTGTGTGTGCGTTCGTGTGGACGTGTTTAACAAGAACAGTAAACTAAGAAGAGTTTGACCAACTGGGGACATTTTGTTAGTACACACAAGGAAAAATATTTTTTTCTAGGGGGTTTAGGGTTAATAAGGTTAAAATGAGTGTTAGGATTAGGAGTTAGGGTTAGGTTAAGGGTAGGTTTAGAGTTAGGGTTAGGTTAAGGGTAGGTTTAGAGTTAGGGTTAGGTTAAGGGTAGGTTTAGAGTTAGAGGTTAGGGTTAGGGTTAGGTTAAGGGTAGGTTTAGAGTTAGAGGTTAGGAGTTAGGGTTAGGTTAAGGGTAGGTTTAGAGTTAGAGGTTAGGAGTTAGGGTTAGGTTAAGGGTAGGTTTAGAGTTAGAGGTTAGGGTTAGGTTAAGGGTAGGTTTAGAGTTAGAGGTTAGGAGTTAGGGTTAGGTTAAGGGTAGGTTTAGAGTTAGAGGTTAGGAGTTAGGGTTAGGTTAAGGGTAGGTTTAGAGTTAGAGGTTAGGAGTTAGGGTTAGGTTAAGGGTAGGTTTAGAGTTAGAGGTTAGGATTTAGGGTTAGGTTAAGGGTAGGTTTAGAGTTAGAGGTTAGGAGTTAGGGTTAGGTTAAGGGTAGGTTTAGAGTTAGAGGTTAGGAGTTAGGGTTAGGTTAAGGGTAGGTTTAGAGTTAGAGGTTAGGAGTTAGGGTTAGGTTAAGGGTAGGTTTAGAGTTAGAGGTTAGGGTTAGGGTTAGGTTAAGGGTAGGTTTAGAGTTAGAGGTTAGGAGTTAGGGTTAGGTTAAGGGTAGGTTTAGAGTTAGAGGTTAGGGTTAGGTTAAGGGTAGGTTTAGAGTTAGAGGTTAGGAGTTAGGGTTAGGTTAAGGGTAGGTTTAGAGTTAGAGGTTAGGAGTTAGGGTTAGGTTAAGGGTAGGTTTAGAGTTACAGGTTAGGAGTTAGGGTTAGGTTAAGGGTAGGTTTAGAGTTAGAGGTTAGGAGTTAGGGTTAGGTTAAGGGTAGGTTTAGAGTTAGAGGTTAGGAGTTAGGGTTAGGTTAAGGATAGGTTTAGAGTTAGAGGTTAGGGTTAGGGTTAGGGTTAGGTTAAGGGTAGGTTTAGAGTTAGAGGTTAGGAGTTAGGGTTAGGTTAAGGGTAGGTTTAGAGTTAGAGGTTAGGGTTAGGTTAAGGGTAGGTTTAGAGTTAGAGGTTAGGAGTTAGGGTTAGGTTAAGGGTAGGTTTAGAGTTAGAGGTTAGGAGTTAGGGTTAGGTTAAGGGTAGGTTTAGAGTTAGAGGTTAGGAGTTAGGGTTAGGTTAAGGGTAGGTTTAGAGTTAGAGGTTAGGAGTTAGGGTTAGGTTAAGGGTAGGTTTAGAGTTAGAGGTTAGGGAAAATCTGATTTTGAATGGGAATCAACTGTGTCCAAGATGTTAGTTAAACAAGGCGTGTGAGTGAGAGTGAGAGAGAGAAGTGTCTCCATCCGCACTGATGTAGATGCTTCTTCACTCTCATCCATCTGTGAGCGAGCTCTGATCATGGACAGTTAAGTGAGTCCTCATCTAGAACACTTGACCTCATTACGGCATCCTCACTAAGTGGTATGAATGGGACAGCGTATCGAACGACAACTCAAACATTGCCGTGTGGTTTTTACTGACGAGTTCAGAGAGAGTGTGTCGTGCTTCTCGCTGTGTGATTCCCAAATGACACCCTATTCCCTGTTTAGTGCACTACTTCTGACCAGGGCCTTAGTCAAAAGTAGTGCAGTATATAGGGAATAGGGTGCCATTTGGGATGTAGGTACAGGATTTACTTTCTCGACACCAGCACAGGTTCAGTGCACAGCTACTGAGCCCGTACAGTGAGAATATACAGTCGTTTGTCAAGACACATTTTATAAGGTTATTTTGTGAGTGTATACAGGGAGCTTGTATAGGCAAGACCCTACTGTTGGTACGTCTGGTAGCTGTTGCTCTATCACAGTGTTGCTGTGTCCTTCCTAGTCACTGGATAAAGATAGCCATAGACAGCCCTAGATTTAGTTAGAAAGACCCACATACAGCCAACATCTTTGAGTCTAGAGACCCCCTCTCTAAAGTTCCCCTTTGTTGCTGAACCCTTAAGTATATTCCAGATGGACAGTGATACTGTAGATAGAGGAGTCATCATGGAGTACAGGGACATAAACAGAGACACCTCTCCACCTCTCCTCTAGTCGTGGGTGAAAGAACATGTAGGGCCTGACACAGCGAGACACGACTTCTCTTATCCTCTCTCCTCTTGTTTCCCCTGCAGAGTGTAGACTGAACCTGGGTGTTGTGTCTGAGCCAGTAGCCGAACAACATCAGAGTGAACAGGCCCTCCTCAGGGACTTCATGGAGGAAACTCTCTGACTCACACAGTAACACTGGTGTAATCTAGGCAGGGCTACCTTATAGTGACATCCTGTCTTCTCTTTTATTCTACTCTTCAGTACTCTCCTCTCCACCTCTCTCCTCCTGTCCTCTCCTCTCCACCTCTCTCCTCCCGTCCTCTCCTCTACACCTCTCTCCTCCGGTCCTCTCCTCTCCACCTCTCTCCTCCTGTCCTCTCCACCTCTCTCCTCCTGTCCTCTCCTCTCCACCTCTCTCCTCCTGTCCTCTCCTCTCCACCTCTCTCCTCCTGTACTCTCCTCTCCACCTCTCTCCTCCTGTCCTGTACTCTCCTCTCCACCTCTCTCCTCCTGTCCTGTCCTCTCCTCTCCACCTCTCTCCTCCTGTACTCTCCTCTCCACCTCTCTCCTCCTGTACTCTCCTCTCCACCTCTCTCCTCCTGTCCTGTCCTCTCCTCTCCACCTCTCTCCTCCTGTACTCTCCTCTCCACCTCTCTCCTCCTGTCCTCTCCACCTCTCTCCTCTTCACCTCTCTCCTCCTGTACACTCCTCTCCACCTCTCTCCTCCTGTCCTCTCCACCTCTCCCCTCTTCACCTCTCTCCTCCTGTACTCTTCTCTCCACATCTCTACTCCTGTACTCTCCACCCAACCTCTCTCCTCCTGTCCTCTCCACCTCTCTCCTCCTGTACTCTCCTCTCCACCTCTCTCCTCCTGTCCTCCCCACCTCTCTCCTCTTCACCTCTCTCCTCCTGTACACTCCTCTCCACCTCTCTCCTCCTGTCCTCTCCACCTCTCCCCTCTTCACCTCTCTCCTCCTGTACTCTTCTCTCCACATCTGTCCTCCTGTACTCTCCACTCCACCTCTCTCCTCCTGTCCTCTCCTCTCCACCTCTCTCCTCTTGTCCTCTCCTCTCCACCTCTCTCCTCCTGTTCTCTCCTCTCCCTCTCTCTCCTCCTGTCCTGTCCTCTCCACCTCTCTCCTCCTGTCCTCTCCTCTCCACCTCTCTCCTCCTGTCCTCTCCTCTCCACCTCTCTCCTCCTGTCCTGTCCTCTCCACCTCTCTGCTCCTGTCCTCTCCTCTCCACCTCTCTCCTCCTGTCCTCTCCTCTGCACCTCTCTCCGCCTGTCCTCTCCTCTCCACCTCTCTCCTCCTGTCCTCTCCTCTCCACCTCTCTCCTCCTGTCCTCTCCACCCCACCTCTCTCCTCCTGTCCTGTCCTCTCCACCCCACCTCTCTCTTCCTGTCCTGTCCTCTCCACCCCACCTCTCTCCTTCTGTACTGTCCTCTCCACACCTCCTCTCTCCTCCTGTCCTCTCCACCTCTCTCCCCCTGTCCTGTCCTCTCCACCTCTCTCTCCCTGTCCTGTCCTCTCCACCTCTCTCCTCCTGTCCTGTCCTCTCCTCTCCACCTCTCTCCTCCTGTCCCCTCCTCTCCACCTCTCTCCTCCTGTCCTCTCCTCTCCACCTCTCTCCCCCTGTTCTCTCCTCACCACCTCTCTCCTCCTGTCTTCTCCTCTCCATCTCTCTCCTCCTGTCCTCTCCACTCCACCTCTCTCCTCCTGTCCTCTCCTCTCCACCTCTCTCCTCCTGTCGTCTCCTCTCCACCTCTCTCCACCTCTCTCCTCTCCACCACACCTCTCTCCTCCTGTCCTATCCTCTCCTCTCCACCTATCTCCTCCTGTCCTGTCCTCTCCACCCCACGTATCTCCACCCCACGTCTCTCCTCCTGTCCTGACCTCTCTCCTAGGTCCTGTCCTCCTGTCCTCTCCACCCCACCTCTCTCCTCCTTTCCTGTCCTCTCCACACCTCCTCTCTCCTCATGTCCTCTCCACCTCTCTCCCCCTGTCCTGTCCTCTCCACCTCTCTCCTACTGTCCTGTCCTCTCCTCTCCATCTCTCTCCTCCTGTCCTGTCCTCTACTCTCCATCTCTCACCTCCTGTCCTGTCCTCTCCATCTCTCTCCTCCTGTCCTCTCCACTCCAACTCTCTCCTCCTGTCCTCTCCTCTCCACCTCTCTCCTCCTGTCCTCTCCTCTCCACCTCTCTCCTCCTGTCCTCTCCTCTCCACCTCTCTCCTCCTGTCCTCTCCTCTCCACCTCTCTCCTCCTGTTCTCTCCTCTCCCCCTCTCTCCTCCTGTCCTGTCCTCTCCACCTCTCTCCTCCTGTCCTCACTCTCCACCTCTCTCCTCCTGTCCTCTCCTCTCCACCTCTCTCCTCCTGTCCTGTCCTCTCCACCTCTCTGCTCCTGTCCTCTCCTCTCCACCTCTCTCCTCTTGTCCTCTCCTCTGCACCTCTCTCTGCCTGTCCTCTCCTCTCCACCTCTCTCCTCCTGTCCTCTCCTCTCCACCTCTCTCCTCCTGTCCTCTCCACCCCACCTCTCTCCTCCTGTCCTCTCCTCTCCACCTCTCTCCTCCTGTCCTCTCCACCCCACCTCTCTCCTCCTGTCCTGTCCTCTCCACCCCACCTCTCTCTTCCTGTCCTGTCCTCTCCACCCCACCTCTCTCCTTCTGTACTGTCCTCTCCACACCTCCTCTCTCCTCCTGTCCTCTCCACCTCTCTCTCCCCCTGTCCTGTCCTCTCCACCTCTCTCTCCCTGTCCTGTCCTCTCCACCTCTCTCCTCCTGTCCTGTCCTCTCCTCTCCACCTCTCTCCTCCTGTCCCCTCCTCTCCACCTCTCTCCTCCTGTCCTCTCCTCTCCACCTCTCTCCCCCTGTTCTCTCCTCACCACCTCTCTCCTCCTGTCTTCTCCTCTCCATCTCTCTCCTCCTGTCCTCTCCTCTCCACCTCTCTCCTCCTGTCCTCTCCTCTCCACCTCTCTCCTCCTGTCGTCTCCTCTCCACCTCTCTCCACCTCTCTCCTCTCCACCACACCTCTCTCCTCCTGTCCTATCCTCTCCTCTCCACCTATCTCCTCCTGTCCTGTCCTCTCCACCCCAAGTATCTCCACCCCACGTCTCTCCTCCTGTCCTGACCTCTCTCCTAGGTCCTGTCCTCTCCACCCCACCTCTCTCCTCCTTTCCTGTCCTCTCCACACCTCCTCTCTCCTCATGTCCTCTCCACCTCTCTCCCCCTGTCCTGTCCTCTCCACCTCTCTCCTACTGTCCTGTCCTCTCCTCTCCATCTCTCTCCTCCTGTCCTGTCCTCTACTCTCCATCTCTCACCTCCTGTCCTGTCCTCTCCATCTCTCTCCTCCTGTCCTCTCCACTCCAACTCTCTCCTCCTGTCCTCTCCTCTCCACCTCTCTCCTCCTGTCCTCTCCTCTCCACCTCTCTCCTCCTGTCCTCTCCACCTCTCTCCTCCTGTCCTCTCCTCTCCACCTCTCTCCTCCTGTCCTCTACTCTCCACCTCTCTCCTCCTGTAGTCTCCTCTCCACCTCTCTCCTCCTGTCCTGTACTCTCCTCTCCACCTCTCTCCTCCTGTCCTGTCCTCTCCTCTCCACCTCTCTACTCCTGTACTCTCCTCTCCACCTCTCTCCTCCTGTACTCTCCTCTCCACCTCTCTCCTCCTGTCCTGTCCTCTCCTCTCCACCTCTCTCCTCCTGTACTCTCCTCTCCACCTCTCTCCTCCTGTCCTCTCCACCTCTCTCCTCTTCACCTCTCTCCTCCTGTACACTCCTCTCCACCTCTCTCCTCCTGTCCTCTCCACCTCTCCCCTCTTCACCTCTCTCCTCCTGTACTCTCCATCTCTCCACATCTCTACTCCTGTACTCTCCACCCAACCTCTCTCCTCCTGTCCTCTCCTCTCCATATCTGTCCTCCTGTACTCTCCTCTCCACCTCTCTCCTCCTGTCCTCTCCTCTCCACCTCTCTCCTCTTGTCCTCTCCTCTCCACCTCTCTCCTCCTGTCCTCTCCTCTCCACCTCTCTCCTCCTGTCCTCTCCTCTCCACCTCTCTCCTCCTGTTCTCTCCTCTCCCTCTCTCTCCTCCTGTCCTGTCCTCTCCACCTCTCTCCTCCTGTCCTCTCCTCTCCACCTCTCTCCTCCTGTCCTCTCCTCTCCACCTCTCTCCTCCTGTCCTGTCCTCTCCACCTCTCTGCTCCTGTCCTCTCCTCTCCACCTCTCTCCTCCTGTCCTCTCCTCTGCACCTCTCTCCGCCTGTCCTCTCCTCTCCACCTCTCTCCTCCTGTCCTCTCCTCTCCACCTCTCTCCTCCTGTCCTCTCCTCTCCACCTCTCTCCTCCTGTCCTCTCCTCTCCACCTCTCTCCTCCTGTCCTCTCCTCTCCACCTCTCTCCTCCTGTTCTCTCCTCTCCCTCTCTCTCCTCCTGTCCTGTCCTCTCCACCTCTCTCTCCCTGTCCTGTCCTCTCCACCTCTCTCCTCCTGTCCTGTCCTCTCCTCTCCACCTCTCTCCTCCTGTCCCCTCCTCTCCACCTCTCTCCTCCTGTCCTCTCCTCTCCACCTCTCTCCCCCTGTTCTCTCCTCACCACCTCTCTCCTCCTGTCTTCTCCTCTCCATCTCTCTCCTCCTGTCCTCTCCCTCCACCTCTCTCCTCCTGTCCTCTCCTCTCCACCTCTCTCTCTCCTCCTGTCGTCTCCTCTCCACCTCTCTCCACCTCTCTCCTCTCCACCACACCTCTCTCCTCCTGTCCTATCCTCTCCTCTCCACCTATCTCCTCCTGTCCTGTCCTCTCCACCCCACGTATCTCCACCCCACGTCTCTCCTCCTGTCCTGACCTCTCTCCTAGGTCCTGTCCTCCTGTCCTCTCCACCCCACCTCTCTCCTCCTTTCCTGTCCTCTCCACCCTCCTCTCTCCTCATGTCCTCTCCACCTCTCTCCCCTGTCCTGTCCTCTCCACCTCTCTCCTACTGTCCTGTCCTCTCCTCTCCATCTCTCTCCTCCTGTCCTGTCCTCTACTCTCCATCTCTCACCTCCTGTCCTGTCCTCTCCATCTCTCTCCTCCTATCCTCTCCACTCCAACTCTCTCCTCCTGTCTCTCTCCTCTCCACCTCTCTCCTCCTGTCCTCTCCTCTCCACCTCTCTCCTCCTGTCCTCTCCTCTCCACCTCTCTCCTCCTGTCCTCTCCTCTCCACCTCTCTCCTCCTGTTCTCTCCTCTCCCTCTCTCTCCTCCTGTCCTGTCCTCTCCACCTCTCTCCTCCTGTCCTCTCCTCTCACCTCTCTCCTCCTGTCCTCTCCTCTCCACCTCTCTCCTCCTGTCCTGTCCTCTCCCACCTCTCTGCTCCTGTCCTCTCCTCTCCACCTCTCTCCTCCTGTCCTCTCCTCTGCACCTCTCTCCGCCTGTCCTCTCCTCTCCACCTCTCTCCTCCTGTCCTCTCCTCTCCACCTCTCTCCACCCCACCTCTCTCCTCCTGTCCTCTCCTCTCCACCTCTCTCCTCCTGTCCTCTCCACCCCACCTCTCTCCTCCTGTCCTGTCCTCTCCACCCCACCTCTCTCTTCCTGTCCTGTCCTCTCCACCCCACCTCTCTCCTTCTGTACTGTCCTCTCCACACCTCCTCTCTCCTCCTGTCCTCTCCACCTCTCTCCCCCTGTCCTGTCCTCTCCACCTCTCTCTCCCTGTCCTGTCCTCTCCACCTCTCTCCTCCTGTCCTGTCCTCTCCTCTCCACCTCTCTCCTCCTGTCCCCTCCTCTCCACCTCTCTCCTCCTGTCCTCTCCTCTCCACCTCTCTCCCCCTGTTCTCTCCTCACCACCTCTCTCCTCCTGTCTTCTCCTCTCCATCTCTCTCCTCCTGTCCTCTCCACTCCACCTCTCTCCTCCTGTCCTCTCCTCTCCACCTCTCTCCTCCTGTCGTCTCCTCTCCACCTCTCTCCACCTCTCTCCTCTCCACCACACCTCTCTCCTCCTGTCCTATCCTCTCCTCTCCACCTATCTCCTCCTGTCCTGTCCTCTCCACCCCAAGTATCTCCACCCCGTCTCTCCTCCTGTCCTGACCTCTCTCCTAGGTCCTGTCCTCCTGTCTTCTCCACCCCACCTCTCTCCTCCTTTCCTGTCCTCTCTCACCTCCTCTCTCCTCATGTCCTCTCCACCTCTCTCCCCCTGTCCTGTCCTCTCCACCTCTCTCCTACTGTCCTGTCCTCTCCTCTCCATCTCTCTCCTCCTGTCCTGTCCTCTACTCTCCATCTCTCACCTCCTGTCCTGTCCTCTCCATCTCTCTCCTCCTGTCCTCTCCACTCCAACTCTCTCCTCCTGTCCTCTCCTCTCCACCTCTCTCCTCCTGTCCTCTCCTCTCCACCTCTCTCCTCCTGTTCTCTCCACCTCTCTCCTCCTGTCCTCTCCTCTCCACCTCTCTCCTCCTGTCCTCTCCTCTCCACCTCTCTCCTCCTGTAGTCTCCTCTCCACCTCTCTCCTCCTGTCCTGTACTCTCCTCTCCACCTCTCTCCTCCTGTCCTGTCCTCTCCTCTTCACCTCTCTCCTCCTGTACTCTCCTCTCCACCTCTCTCCTCCTGTACTCTCCTCTCCACCTCTCTCCTCCTGTCCTGTCCTCTCCTCTCCACCTCTCTCCTCCTGTACTCTCCTCTCCACCTCTCTCCTCCTGTCCTCTCCACCTCTCTCCTCTTCACCTCTCTCCTCCTGTACACTCCTCTCCACCTCTCTCCTCCTGTCCTCTCCACCTCTCCCCTCTTCACCTCTCTCCTCCTGTACTCTTCTCTCCACATCTCTACTCCTGTACTCTCCACCCAACCTCTCTCCTCCTGTCCTCTCTCTCTCCATATCTGTCCTCCTGTACTCTCCTCCACCTCTCTCCTCCTGTCCTCTCCTCTCCACCTCTCTCCTCTTGTCCTCTCCTCTCCACCTCTCTCCTCCCTGTCCTCTCCTCTCACCTCTCTCCTCCTGTCCTCTCGTCTCCACCTCTCTCCTCCTGTTCTCTCCTCTCCCTCTCTCTCCTCCTGTCATGTCCTCTCCACCTCTCTCCTCCTGTCCTCTCTCTCCACCTCTCTCCTCCTGTCCTCTCCTCTCCACCTCTCTCCTCCTGTCCTGTCCTCTCCACCTCTCTGCTCCTGTCCTCTCCTCTCCACCTCTCTCCTCCTGTCCTCTCCTCTGCACCTCTCTCCGCCTGTCCTCTCCTCTCCACCTCTCTCCTCCTGTCCTCTCCTCTCCACCTCTCTCCTCCTGTCCTCTCCACCCCACCTCTCTCCTCCTGTCCTGTCCTCTCCACCCCACCTCTCTCCTTCTGTACTGTCCTCTCCCACCTCCTCTCTCCTCCTGTCCTCTCCACCTCTCTCCCCCTGTCCTGTCCTCTCCACCTCTCTCTCCCTGTCCTGTCCTCTCCACCTCTCTCCTCCTGTCCTGTCCTCTCCTCTCACCTCTCTCCTCCTGTCCCCTCCTCTCCACCTCTCTCCTCCTGTCCTCTCCTCTCCACCTCTCTCCCCTGTTCTCTCCTCACCACCTCTCTCTCCTCCTGTCTTCTCCTCTCCATCTCTCTCCTCCTGTCATCTCCACTCCACCTCTCTCCTCCTGTCCTCTCCTCTCCACCTCTCTCCTCCTGTCGTCTCCTCTCCACCTCTCTCCACCTCTCTCCTCTCCACCACACCTCTCTCCTCCTGTCCTATCCTCTCCTCTCCACCTATCTCCTCCTGTCCTGTCCTCTCCACCCACGTATCTCCACCCCCGTCTCTCCTCCTGTCCTGACCTCTCTCCTAGGTCCTGTCCTCCTGTCCTCTCCACCCCACCTCTCTCCTCCTTTCCTGTCCTCTCCACACCTCCTCTCTCCTCATGTCCTCTCCACCTCTCTCCCCTGTCCTGTCCTCTCCACCTCTCTCCTACTGTCCTGTCCTCTCCTCTCCATCTCTCTCCTCCTGTCCTGTCCTCTACTCTCCATCTCTCACCTCCTGTCCTGTCCTCTCCATCTCTCTCCTCCTGTCCTCTCCACTCCAACTCTCTCCTCCTGTCCTCTCCTCTCCCACCTCTCTCCTCCTGTCCTCTCCTCTCCACCTCTCACCTCCTGTCCTCTCCTCTCCACCTCTCTCCTCCTGTTCTCTCCTCTCTCCTCTCTCCTCCTGTACTGTCCTCTCCACCTCTCTCCTCCTGTCCTCTCCTCTCCACCTCTCTCCTCCTGTCCTCTCCTCTCCACCTCTCTCCTCCTGTCCTGTCCTCTCCACCTCTCTCCTCCCTGTCCTCTCCACTCCAACTCTCTCCTCCTGTCCTCTCCTCTCCACCTCTCTCCTCCTGTCCTCTCTCCTCTCCACCTCTCACCTCCTGTCCTCTCCTCTCCACCTCTCTCCTCCTGTTCTCTCCTCTCCCTCTCTCTCCTCCTGTACTGTCCTCTCTCCACCTCTCTCCTCCTGTCCTCTCCTCTCCACCTCTCTCCTCCTGTCCTCTCCTCTCCATCTCTCTCCTCCTGTCCTGTCCTCTCCACCTCTCTGCTCCTGTCCTCTCCTCTCCACCTCTCTCCTCCTGTCCTCTCCTCTGCACCTCTCTCCGCCTGTCCTCTCCTCTCCACCTCTCTCCTCCTGTCCTCTCTCTCTCCACCTCTCTCCTCCTGTCCTCTCCACCCCACCTCTCTCCTCCTGTCCTGTCCTCTCCACCCCACCTCTCTCTTCCTGTCCTGTCCTCTCCACCCCACCTCTCTCCTTCTGTACTGTCCTCTCCACACCTCCTCTCTCCTCCTGTCCTCTCCACCTCTCTCCCCCTGTCCTGTCCTCTCCACCTCTCTCTCCCTGTCCTGTCCTCTCCACCTCTCTCCTCCTGTCCTGTCCTCTCCTCTCCACCTCTCTCCTCCTGTCCCCTCCTCTCCACCTCTCTCCTCCTGTCCTCTCCTCTCCACCTCTCTCCCCCTGTTCTCTCCTCACCACCACTCTCCTCCTGTCTTCTCCTCTCCATCTCTCTCCTCCTGTCCTCTCCACTCCACCTCTCTCCTCCTGTCCTCTCCTCTCCACCTCTCTCCTCCTGTCGTCTCCTCTCCACCTCTCTCCACCTCTCTCCTCTCCACCACACCTCTCTCCTCCTGTCCTATCCTCTCCTCTCCACCTATCTCCTCCTGTCCTGTCCTCTCCACCCCACGTATCTCCACCCCCGTCTCTCCTCCTGTCCTGACCTCTCTCCTAGGTCCTGTCCTCCTGTCCTCTCCCACCCCACCTCTCTCCTCCTTTCCTGTCCTCTCCACACCTCCTCTCTCCTCATGTCCTCTCCACCTCTCTCCCCCTGTCCTGTCCTCCACCTCTCTCCTACTGTCCTGTCCTCTCCTCTCCATCTCTCTCCTCCTGTCCTGTCCTCTACTCTCCATCTCTCACCTCCTGTCCTGTCCTCTCCATCTCTCTCCTCCTGTCCTCTCCACTCCAACTCTCTCCTCCTGTCCTCTCCTCTCCACCTCTCTCCTCCTGTCCTCTCCTCTCCACCTCTCTCCTCCTGTCCTCTCCTCTCCACCTCTCTCCTCCTGTCCTCTCCTCTCCACCTCTCTCCTCCTGTTCTCTCCTCTCCTCTCTCTCCTCCTGTCCTGTCCTCTCCACCTCTCTCCTCCTGTCCTCTCCTCTCCACCTCTCTCCTCCTGTCCTCTCCTCTCCACCTCTCTCCTCCTGTCCTGTCCTCTCCACCTCTCTGTTCCTGTCCTCTCCTCTCCACCTCTCTCCTCCTGTCCTCTCCTCTGCACCTCTCTCCGCCTGTCCTCTCCTCTCCACCTCTCTCCTCCTGTCCTCTCCTCTCCACCTCTCTCCTCCTGTCCTCTCCACCCCACCCTCTCTCCTCCTGTCTGTCCTCTCCACCCCACCTCTCTCTTCCTGTCCTGTCCTCTCCACCCCACCTCTCTCCTTCTGTACTGTCCTCTCCCACACCTCCTCTCTCCTCCTGTCCTCTCCACCTCTCTCCCCCTGTCCTGTCCTCTCCACCTCTCTCTCCCTGTCCTGTCCTCTCCACCTCTCTCCTCCTGTCCTGTCCTCTCCTCTCCACCTCTCTCCTCCTGTCCCCTCCTCTCCACCTCTCTCCTCCTGTCCTCTCCTCTCCACCTCTCTCCCCCTGTTCTCTCCTCACCACCTCTCTCCTCCTGTCTTCTCCTCTCCATCTCTCTCCTCCTGTCCTCTCCACTCCACCTCTCTCCTCCTGTCCTCTCCTCTCCACCTCTCTCCTCCTGTCCTCTCCTCTCCACCTCTCTCCTCCTGTCCTCTCCTCTCCACCTCTCTCCTCCTGTCCTCTCCACCCCACCTATCTCCTCCTGTCCTGTCCTCTCCACCCCACGTATCTCCACCCCACGTCTCTCCTGTCCTGACCTCTCTCCTAGGTCCTGTCCTCCTGTCTTCTCCACCCCACCTCTCTCCTCCTTTCCTGTCCTCTCCACACCTCCTCTCTCCTCATGTCCTCTCCACCTCTCTCCCCCTGTCCTGTCCTGTCCTCTCCACCTCTCTCCTACTGTCCTGTCCTCTCCTCTCCATCTCTCTCCTCCTGTCCTGTCCTCTACTCTCCATCTCTCACCTCCTGTCCTGTCCTCTCCATCTCTCTCCTCCTGTCCTCTCCACTCCAACTCTCTCCTCCTGTCCTCTCCTCTCCACCTCTCTCCTCCTGTCCTCTCCTCTCCACCTCTCTCCTCCTGTCCTCTCCTCTCCACCTCTCTCCTCCTGTCCTCTCCACCCCACCTCTCTCCTCCTGTCCTGTCGTCTCCTCTCCACCGCTCTCCACCTCTCCCCTCTCCACCACACCTCTCTCCTCCTGTCCTATCCTCTCCTCTCCACCTCTCTCCTCCTGTCCTGTCCTCTCCTCTCCACCTCTCTCCTCCTGTCCAGTCCTCTCCACCTCTCTCCTACTGTCCTGTCCTCTCCTCTCCATCTCTCTCCTCCTGTCCTGTCCTCTACTCTCCATCTCTCACCTCCTGTCCTGTCCTCTCCATCTCTCTCCTCCTGTCCTCTCCACTCCAACTCTCTCCCCCTGTCCTGTCCTCTCCACCTCTCTCCTACTGTCCTGTCCTCTCCTCTCCATCTCTCTCCTCCTGTCCTGTCCTCTACTCTCCATCTCTCACCTCCTGTCCTGTCCTCTCCATCTCTCTCCTCCTGTCCTCTCCACTCCAACTCTCTCCTCCTGTCCTCTCCTCTCCACCTCTCTCCTCCTGTCCTCTCCTCTCCACCTCTCTCCTCCTGTCCTCTCCTCTCCACCTCTCTCCTCCTGTCCTCTCCTCTCCACCTCTCTCCTCCTGTTCTCTCCTCTCCCTCTCTCTCCTCCTGTCCTGTCCTCTCCACCTCTCTCCTCCTGTCCTCTCCTCTCCACCTCTCTCCTCCTGTCCTCTCCTCTCCACCTCTCTCCTCCTGTCCTGTCCTCTCCACCTCTCTGCTCCTGTCCTCTCCTCTCCACCTCTCTCCTCCTGTCCTCTCCTCTGCACCCTCTCTCCGCCTGTCCTCTCCTCTCCACCTCTCTCCTCCTGTCCTCTCCTCTCCACCTCTCTCCTCCTGTCCTCTCCACCCCACCTCTCTCCTCCTGTCCTGTCCTCTCCACCCCACCTCTCTCTTCCTATCCTGTCCTCTCTCCACCCCACCTCTCTCCTTCTGTACTGTCCTCTCCCACCTCCTCTCTCCTCCTGTCCTCTCCACCTCTCTCCCCCTGTCCTGTCCTCTCCACCTCTCTCTCCCTGTCCTGTCCTCTCCACCTCTCTCCTCCTGTCCTGTCCTCTCCTCTCCACCTCTCTCCTCCTGTCCCCTCCTCTCCACCTCTCTCCTCCTGTCCTCTCCTCTCCACCTCTCTCCCCCTGTTCTCTCCTCACCACCTCTCTCCTCCTGTCTTCTCCTCTCCATCTCTCTCCTCCTGTCCTCTCCCTCCCACCTCTCTCCTCCTGTCCTCTCCTCTCCACCTCTCTCCTCCTGTCGTCTCCTCTCCACCTCTCTCCACCTCTCTCCTCTCCACCACACCTCTCTCCTCCTGTCCTGTCCTCTCCACCCCACGTATCTCCACCCCACGTCTCTCCTCCTGTCCTGACCTCTCTCCTAGGTCCTGTCCTCCTGTCCTCTCCACCCCACCTCTCTCCTCCTTTCCTGTCCTCTCCACACCTCCTCTCTCCTCATGTCCTCTCCACCTCTCTCCCCCTGTCCTGTCCTCTCCACCTCTCTCATACTGTCCTGTCCTCTCCTCTCCATCTCTCTCCTCCTGTCCTGTCCTCTACTCTCCATCTCTCACCTCCTGTCCTGTCCTCTCCATCTCTCTCCTCCTGTCCTCTCCACTCCAACTCTCTCCTCCTGTCCTCTCCTCTCCACCTCTCTCCTCCTGTCCTCTCCTCTCCACCTCTCTCCTCCTGTCCTCTCCTCTCCACCTCTCTCCTCCTGTCCTCTCACGGCACCTCTCTCCTCCTGTCCTGTCGTCTCCTCTCCACCTCTCTCCACCTCTCCCCTCTCCACCACATCTCTCTCCTCCTGTCCTATCCTCTCCTCTCCACCTCTCTCCTCCTGTCCTGTCCTCTCCTCTCCACCTCTCTCCTCCTGTCCAGTCTCTCTCTCCAACACTCTCCTCCTGTCCTCTCCTCTCCACCTCTCTCCTCCTGTCCTCTCCTCTCCACCTCTCTCCTCCTGTCCTCTCTCTCTCCACCTCTCTCCTCCTGTCCTCTCCACCCCACCTCTCTCCTCCTGTCCTGTCGTCTCCTCTCCACCGCTCTCCACCTCTCCCCTCTCACCACACCTCTCTCCTCCTGTCTATCCTCTCCTCTCCACCTCTCTCCTCCTGTCCTGTCCTCTCCTCTCCACCTCTCTCCTCCTGTCCAGTCCTCTCCACCTCTCTCTACTGTCCCTGTCCTCTCTCTCTCCATCTCTCTCCTCCTGTCCTGTCCTCTACTCTCCATCTCTCACCTCCTGTCCTGTCCTCTCCATCTCTCTCCTCCTGTCCTCTCCACTCCAACTCTCTCCCCCTGTCCTGTCCTCTCCACCTCTCTCCTACTGTCCTGTCCTCTCCTCTCCATCTCTCTCCTCCTGTCCTGTCCTCTACTCTCCATCTCTCACCTCCTGTCCTGTCCTCTCCATCTCTCTCCTCCTGTCCTCTCCACTCCAACTCTCTCCTCCTGTCCTCTCCTCTCCACCTCTCTCCTCCTGTCCTCTCCTCTCCACCTCTCTCCTCCTGTCCTCTCCTCTCCACCTCTCTCCTCCTGTCCTCTCCTCTCCACCTCTCTCCTCCTGTCCTGTCCTCTCCTCTCCATCTCTCTCCTCCTGTCCTGTCCTCTACTCTCCATCTCTCACCTCCTGTCCTGTCCTCTCCATCTCTCTCCTCCTGTCCTCTCCACTCCAACTCTCTCCTCCTGTCCTCTCCTCTCCACCTCTCTCCTCCTGTCCTCTCCTCTCCACCTCTCTCCTCCTGTCCTCTCCTCTCCACCTCTCTCCTCCTGTCCTCTCCTCTCCACCTCTCTCCTCCTGTCCTCTCCCGGCACCTCTCTCCTCCTGTCCTGTCGTCTCCTCTCCACCTCTCTCCACCTCTCCCCTCTCCCCACACCTCTCTCCTCCTGTCCTATCTCTCCTCTCCACCTCTCTCCTCCTGTCCTGTCCTCTCCTCTCCACCTCTCTCCTCCTGTCCAGTCCTCTCCTCTCCACCTCTCTCCTCCTGTCCTGTCCTCTCCTCTCCACCTCTCTCCTCATGTCCTGTCCTATCATATCCACCTCTCTCGTCCTGTCCTGTCCTCTCCTCTCCACCTCTCTCCTCCTGTCCTCTCCACTCCACGTCTCTCCACCCCATGTCTCTCCTCCTGTCCTGACCTCTCTCCTCCTGTCATGTCCTCTCCACCCCACCTCTCTTCCTGTCCTCTCCACCCCACCTCTCTCCTCCTGTCCTGTCCTCTCCACCCCACCTCTCTCTTCCTGTCCTGTCCTCTCCACCCCACCTCTCTCCTTCTGTCCTGTCCTCTCCACACCTCCTCTCTCCTCCTGTCCTCTCCACCTCTCTCCCCCTGTCCTGTCCTCTCCACCTCTCTCTCCCTGTCCTGTCCTCTCCACCTCTCTCCTCCTGTCCTGTCCTCTCCTCTCCACCTCTCTCCTCCTGTCCAGTCCTCTCCTCTCCACCTCTCTCCTCCTGTCCTGTCCTCTCCTCTCCACCTCTCTCCTCATGTCCTGTCCTATCCTCTCCACCTCTCTCGTCCTGTCCTGTCCTCTCCTCTCCACCTCTCTCCTCCTGTCCTCTCCACTCCCGTCTCTCCAACCCATGTCTCTCCTCCTGTCCTGACCTCTCTCCTCCTGTCATGTCCTCTCCACCCCACCTCTCTTCCTGTCCTCTCCACCCCACCTCTCTCCTCCTGTCCTGTCCTCTCCACCCCACCTCTCTCTTCCTGTCCTGTCCTCTCCACCCCACCTCTCTCCTTCTGTCCTGTCCTCTCCACACCTCCTCTCTCCTCCTGTCTCTCCTCTCCACCTCTCTACCCCTGTTCTCTCCTCACCACCTCTCTCCTCCTGTCTTCTCCTCTCCATCTCTCTCCTCCTGTCCTCTCCACTCCACCTCTCTCCTCCTGTCCTCTCCTCTCCACCTCTCTCCTCCTGTCCTCTCCTCTCCCACCTCTCTCCTCCTGTCCTCTCCACCCCACCTCTCTCCTTCTGTCCTGTCGTCTCCTCTCCACCTCTCTCCACCTCTCTCCTCTCCACCCCACCTCTCTCCTCCTGTCCTGTCCTCTCCACCCCACCTCTCTCTTCCTGTCCTGTCCTCTCCACCCCACCTCTCTCCTTCTGTCCTGTCCTTTCCCACCTCCTCTCTCCTCTGGTCCTCTCCACCTCTCCCCCTGTCCTGTCCTCTCCACCTCTCTCTCCCTGTCCTGTCCTCTGCACCTCTCTCCTCCTGTCCTGTCCTCTCCTCTCCACCTCTCTCCTCCTGTCCTCTCCTCTCCACCTCTCTCCTCCTGTCCTCTCCTCTCCACCTCTCTCCCCCTGTTCTCTCCTCACCACCTCTCTCCTCCTGTCTTCTCCTCTCCATCTCTCTCCTCCTGTCCTCTCCACTCCACCTCTCTCCTCCTGTCCTCTCCTCTCCACCTCTCTCCTCCTGTCGTCTCCTCTCCACCTCTCTCCACCTCTCTCCTCTCCACCACACCTCTCTCCTCCTGTCCTGTCCTCTCCACCCCACGTATCTCCACCCCACGTCTCTCCTCCTGTCCTCTCCACCTCTCTCCCCCTGTCCTGTCCTCTCCACCTCTCTCATACTGTCCTGTCCTCTCCTCTCCATCTCTCTCCTCCTGTCCTGTCCTCTACTCTCCATCTCTCACCTCCTGTCCTGTCCTCTCCATCTCTCTCCTCCTGTCCTCTCCACTCCAACTCTCTCCTCCTGTCCTCTCCTCTCCACCTCTCTCCTCCTGTCCTCTCCTCTCCACCTCTCTCCTCCTGTCCTCTCCTCTCCACCTCTCTCCTCCTGTCCTCTCCTCTCCACCTCTCTCCTCCTGTCCTCTCCTCTGCACCTCTCTCCGCCTGTCCTCTCCTCTCCACCTCTCTCCTCCTGTCCTGTCGTCTCCTCTCCACCGCTCTCCACCTCTCCCCTCTCCACCACACCTCTCTCCTCCTGTCCTATCCTCTCCTCTCCACCTCTCCTCCTGTCCTGTCTCTCCTCTCCACCTCTCTCCTCCTGTCCAGTCCTCTCCACCTCTCTCCTACTGTCCTGTCCTCTCCTCTCCATCTCTCTCCTCCTGTCCTGTCCTCTACTCTCCATCTCTCACCTCCTGTCCTGTCCTCTCCATCTCTCTCCTCCTGTCCTCTCCACTCCAACTCTCTCCCCCTGTCCTGTCCTCTCCACCTCTCTCCTACTGTCCTGTCCTCTCCTCTCCATCTCTCTCCTCCTGTCCTGTCCTCTACTCTCCATCTCTCACCTCCTGTCCTGTCCTCTCCATCTCTCTCCTCCTGTCCTCTCCACTCCAACTCTCTCCTCCTGTCCTCTCCTCTCCACCTCTCTCCTCCTGTCCTCTCCTCTCCACCTCTCTCCTCCTGTCCTCTCCTCTCCACCTCTCTCCTCCTGTCCTCTCCTCTCCACCTCTCTCCTCCTGTTCTCTCCTCTCCCTCTCTCTCCTCCTGTCCTGTCCTCTCCACCTCTCTCCTCCTGTCCTCTCTCCTCTCCACCTCTCTCCTCCTGTCCTCTCCTCTCCACCTCTCTCCTCCTGTCCTGTCCTCTCCACCTCTCTGCTCCTGTCCTCTCCTCTCCACCTCTCTCCTCCTGTCCTCTCCTCTGCACCTCTCTCCGCCTGTCCTCTCCTCTCCACCTCTCTCCTCCTGTCCTCTCCTCTCCACCTCTCTCCTCCTGTCCTCTCCACCCCCACCTCTCTCCTCCTGTCCTGTCCTCTCCACCCCACCTCTCTCTTCCTGTCCTGTCCTCTCCACCCCACCTCTCTCCTTCTGTACTGTCCTCTCCACCTCTCTCTCTCCTCCTGTCCTCTCCACCTCTCTCCCCCTGTCCTGTCCTCTCCACCTCTCTCTCCCTGTCCTGTCCTCTCCACCTCTCTCCTCCTGTCCTGTCCTCTCCTCTCCACCTCTCTCCTCCTGTCCCCCTCCTCTCCACCCTCTCTCCTCCTGTCCTCTCCTCTCCACCTCTCTCCCCTGTTCTCTCCTCACCACCTCTCTCCTCCTGTCTTCTCCTCTCCATCTCTCTCCTCCTGTCCTCTCCCTCCACCTCTCTCCTCCTGTCCTCCTCTCCACCTCTCTCCTCCTGTCGTCTCCTCTCCACCTCTCTCCACCTCTCTCCTCTCCACCCACCCTCTCTCCTCCTGTCCTGTCCTCTCCACCCCCGTATCTCCACCCCACGTCTCTCCTCCTGTCCTCTCCACCTCTCTCCCCCTGTCCTGTCCTCTCCACCTCTCTCATACTGTCCTGTCCTCTCCTCTCCATCTCTCTCCTCCTGTCCTGTCCTCTACTCTCCATCTCTCACCTCCTGTCCTGTCCTCTCCATCTCTCTCCTCCTGTCCTCTCCACTCCAACTCTCTCCTCCTGTCCTCTCCTCTCCACCTCTCTCCTCCTGTCCTCTCCTCTCCACCTCTCTCCTCCTGTCCTCTCCTCTCCACCTCTCTCCTCCTGTCCTCTCCTCTCCACCTCTCTCCTCCTGTCCTCTCCACGGCACCTCTCTCCTCCTGTCCTGTCGTCTCCTCTCCACCTCTCTCCACCTCTCCCCTCTCCACCACACCTCTCTCCTCCTGTCCTATCCTCTCCTCTCCACCTCTCTCCTCCTGTCCTGTCCTCTCCTCTCCACCTCTCTCCTCCTGTCCAGTCCTCTCCTCTCCACCTCTCTCCTCCTGTCCTGTCCTCTCCTCTCCACCTCTCTCCTCATGTCCTGTCCTATCATATCCACCTCTCTCGTCCTGTCCTGTCCTCTCCTCTCCACCTCTCTCCTCCTGTCCTCTCCACTCCACGTCTCTCCACCCCATGTCTCTCCTCCTGTCCTGACCTCTCTCCTCCTGTCATGTCCTCTCCACCCCACCTCTCTTCCTGTCCTCTCCACCCCACTCTCTCTCCTCCTGTCCTGTCCTCTCCACCCCACCTCTCTCTTCCTGTCCTGTCCTCTCCACCCCCACCTCTCTCCTTCTGTCCTGTCCTCTCCACACCTCCTCTCTCCTCCTGTCCTCTCCACCTCTCTCCCCTGTCCTGTCCTCTCCACCTCTCTCTCCCTGTCCTGTCCTCTCCACCTCTCTCCTCCTGTCCTGTCCTCTCCTCTCCACCTCTCTCCTCCTGTCCAGTCCTCTCCTCTCCACCTCTCTCCTCCTGTCCTGTCCTCTCCTCTCCACCTCTCTCCTCATGTCCTGTCCTATCCTCTCCACCTCTCTCGTCCTGTCCTGTCCTCTCCTCTCCACCTCTCTCCTCCTGTCCTCTCCACTCCACGTCTCTCCAACCCATGTCTCTCCTCCTGTCCTGACCTCTCTCCTCCTGTCATGTCCTCTCCACCCCACCTCTCTTCCTGTCCTCTCCACCCCACCTCTCTCCTCCTGTCCTGTCCTCTCCACCCCACCTCTCTCTTCCTGTCCTGTCCTCTCCACCCCACCTCTCTCCTTCTGTCCTGTCCTCTCCACACCTCCTCTCTCCTCCTGTCCTCTCCTCTCCACCTCTCTACCCCTGTTCTCTCCTCACCACCTCTCTCCTCCTGTCTTCTCCTCTCCATCTCTCTCCTCCTGTCCTCTCCCTCCACCTCTCTCCTCTGTCCTCTCCTCTCCACCTCTCTCCTCCTGTCCTCTCCTCTCCACCTCTCTCCTCCTGTCCTCTCCACCCCACCTCTCTCCTTCTGTCCTGTCGTCTCCTCTCCACCTCTCTCCACCTCTCTCCTCTCCACCCCACCTCTCTCCTCCTGTCCTGTCCTCTCCACCCCACCTCTCTCTTCCTGTCCTGTCCTCTCCACCCCACCTCTCTCCTTCTGTCCTGTCCTTTCCACACCTCCTCTCTCCTCTGGTCCTCTCCACCTCTCCCCCTGTCCTGTCCTCTCCACCTCTCTCTCCCTGTCCTGTCCTCTGCACCTCTCTCCTCCTGTCCTGTCCTCTCCTCTCCACCTCTCTCCTCCTGTCCTCTCCTCTCCACCTCTCTCCTCCTGTCCTCTCCTCTCCACCTCTCTCCCCTGTTCTCTCCTCACCACCTCTCTCCTCCTGTCTTCTCCTCTCCATCTCTCTCCTCCTGTCCTCTCCACTCCACCTCTCTCCTCCTGTCCTCTCCTCTCCACCTCTCTCCTCCTGTCCTCTCCTCTCCACCTCTCTCCTCCTGTCCTCTCCTCTCCACCTCTCTCCTCCTGTCCTCTCCACCCCACCTATCTCCTCCTGTCCTGTCCTCTCCACCCCACGTATCTCCACCCCACGTCTCTCCTCCTGTCCTGACCTCTCTCCTAGGTCCTGTCCTCCTGTCTTCTCCACCCCACCTCTCTCCTCCTTTCCTGTCCTCTCCACACCTCCTCTCTCCTCATGTCCTCTCCACCTCTCTCCCCCTGTCCTGTCCTGTCCTCTCCACCTCTCTCCTACTGTCCTGTCCTCTCCTCTCCATCTCTCTCCTCCTGTCCTGTCCTCTACTCTCCATCTCTCACCTCCTGTCCTGTCCTATACTCTCCATCTCTCTCCTCCTGTCCTGTCCTCTCCTCTCCACCTCTCTCCTCCTGCCCTGTCCTCTCCTCTCCACCTCTCTCCTCTTGGCCTGTCCTCTCCTCTCCACCTCTCTCCTCCTGTCCTGTCCTATCCTCTCCACCTCTCTCCTCCTGTCCTGTCCTCTCCATCCCACCTCTCTCCTCCTGTCCTGTCCTCTCCACCCACGTCTCTCCTCCTGTCCTCTCCACCCCACGTCTCTCCTCCTGTCCTCTCCACCCCACCCCTCTCCTCCTGTCCTCTACACCCCACCTCTCTCCTCCTGTCCTGTCCTCTCCACCCCACCTCTCTCTTCCTGTCCTGTCCTCTCCACCCCACCTCTCTCCTCCTGTCCTCTCCACCTCTCTCCTCCTGTCCTCTCCTCTCCTCTCCACCTTTCTCCTCCTGTACTCTCCACCTCTCTCCTCCTGTCCTGTCCTCTCCCCCTCTCCTCCTGTCCTCTCCACCTTTCTCCTCCTGTCCTGTCCTCTCCACCCCACCTCTCTCCTCCTGTCCTCTCCTCCTCTCTCCTCCTGTCCTGTCCCCTCCTCTCCTCCTGTCCTCTCCACCTCTCTCCTCCTGTCCTATCCTCTCCACCCCACCTCTCTCCTCCTCTCCTCTCCCCCTCTCTTCTCCTGTCCTCTCCACCTCTCTCCTCCTGTCCTGTCCTCTCCACCCCACCTCTCTCCTCCTGTCCTCTCCACCACTCTCCTCCTGTCCTCTCCCCTCTCTCCTCCTGTCCTTTCCTCTCCACCCAACATCTCTCCTCCTGTCCTGTCCTCTCCACCCCACCTCTCTCCTCCTGTCCTCTCCACCTCTCTCCTCCTGTCCTCTCCTCTCCTCTCCACCTTTCTCCTCCTGTACTCTCCACCTCTCTCCTACTGTCCTGTCCTCTCCCCCTCTCTCCTCCTGTCCTCTCCACCTTTCTCCTCCTGTCCTGTCCTCTCCACCCCACCTCTATCCTCCTGTCCTCTCCACATCTCTCCTCCTGTCCTGTCCCCTCCTCTCCTCCTGTCCTCTCCACCTCTCTCCTCCTGTCCTGTCCTGTCCTCTCCTCTCCACCTCTCTCCTCCTGTCCAGTCCTCTCCTCTCCACCTCTCTCCTCCTGTCCTGTCCTCTCCTCTCCACCTCTCTCCTCATGTCCTGTCCTATCCTCTCCACCTCTCTCGTCCTGTCCTGTCCTCTCCTCTCCACCTCTCTCCTCCTGTCCCCTCCTCTCCACCTCTCTCCTCCTGTCCTCTCCTCTCCACCTCTCTCCCCCTGTTCTCTCCTCACCACCTCTCTCCTCCTGTCTTCTCCTCTCCATCTCTCTCCTCCTGTCCTCTCCACTCCACCTCTCTCCTCCTGTCCTCTCCTCTCCACCTCTCTCCTCCTGTCGTCTCCTCTCCACCTCTCTCCACCTCTCTCCTCTCCACCACACCTCTCTCCTCCTGTCCTGTCCTCTCCACCCCACGTATCTCCACCCCACGTCTCTCCTCCTGTCCTGACCTCTCTCCTAGGTCCTGTCCTCCTGTCCTCTCCACCCCACCTCTCTCCTCCTTTCCTGTCCTCTCCACACCTCCTCTCTCCTCATGTCCTCTCCACCTCTCTCCCCCTGTCCTGTCCTCTCCACCTCTCTCATACTGTCCTGTCCTCTCCTCTCCATCTCTCTCCTCCTGTCCTGTCCTCTACTCTCCATCTCTCACCTCCTGTCCTGTCCTCTCCATCTCTCTCCTCCTGTCCTCTCCACTCCAACTCTCTCCTCCTGTCCTCACCTCTCCACCTCTCTCCTCCTGTCCTCTCCTCTCCACCTCTCTCCTCCTGTCCTCTCCTCTCCACCTCTCTCCTCCTGTCCTCTCCACGGCACCTCTCTCCTCCTGTCCTGTCGTCTCCTCTCCACCTCTCTCCACCTCTCCCCTCTCCACCACACCTCTCTCCTCCTGTCCTATCCTCTCCTCTCCACCTCTCTCCTCCTGTCCTGTCCTCTCCTCTCCACCTCTCTCCTCCTGTCCAGTCCTCTCCTCTCCACCTCTCTCCTCCTGTCCTGTCCTCTCCTCTCCACCTCTCTCCTCATGTCCTGTCCTATCCTCTCCACCTCTCTCGTCCTGTCCTGTCCTCTCCTCTCCACCTCTCTCCTCCTGTCCTCTCCACTCCCGTCTCTCCACCCCATGTCTCTCCTCCTGTCCTGACCTCTCTCCTCCTGTCATGTCCTCTCCACCCCACCTCTCTTCCTGTCCTCTCCACCCCACCTCTCTCCTCCTGTCCTGTCCTCTCCACCCCACCTCTCTCTTCCTGTCCTGTCCTCTCCACCCCACCTCTCTCCTTCTGTCCTGTCCTCTCCACACCTCCTCTCTCCTCCTGTCCTCTCCACCTCTCTCCCCCTGTCCTGTCCTCTCCACCTCTCTCTCCCTGTCCTGTCCTCTACACCTCTCTCCTCCTGTCCTGTCCTCTCCTCTCCACCTCTCTCCTCCTGTCCAGTCCTCTCCTCTCCACCTCTCTCCTCCTGTCCTGTCCTCTCCTCTCCACCTCTCTCCTCATGTCCTGTCCTATCCTCTCCACCTCTCTCGTCCTGTCCTGTCCTCTCCTCTCCACCTCTCTCCTCCTGTCCTCTCCACTCCACGTCTCTCCAACCCATGTCTCTCCTCCTGTCCTGACCTCTCTCCTCCTGTCATGTCCTCTCCACCCCACCTCTCTTCCTGTCCTCTCCACCCCACCTCTCTCCTCCTGTCCTGTCCTCTCCACCCCACCTCTCTCTTCCTGTCCTGTCCTGTCCTCTCCACCCCACCTCTCTCCTTCTGTCCTGTCCTCTCCACACCTCCTCTCTCCTCCTGTCCTCTCCTCTCCACCTCTCTACCCCTGTTCTCTCCTCACCACCTCTCTCCTCCTGTCTTCTCCTCTCCATCTCTCTCCTCCTGTCCTCTCCACTCCACCTCTCTCCTCCTGTCCTCTCCTCTCCACCTCTCTCCTCCTGTCCTCTCCTCTCCACCTCTCTCCTCCTGTCCTCTCCACCCCACCTCTCTCCTTCTGTCCTGTCGTCTCCTCTCCACCTCTCTCCACCTCTCTCCTCTCCACCCCACCTCTCTCCTCCTGTCCTGTCCTCTCCACCCCACCTCTCTCTTCATGTCCTGTCCTCTCCACCCCACCTCTCTCCTTCTGTCCTGTCCTTTCCACACCTCCTCTCTCCTCTGGTCCTCTCCACCTCTCCCCCTGTCCTGTCCTCTCCACCTCTCTCTCCCTGTCCTGTCCTCTGCACCTCTCTCCTCCTGTCCTGTCCTCTCCTCTCCACCTCTCTCCTCCTGTCCTCTCCTCTCCACCTCTCTCCTCCTGTCCTCTCCTCTCCACCTCTCTCCCCCTGTTCTCTCCTCACCACCTCTCTCCTCCTGTCTTCTCCTCTCCATCTCTCTCCTCCTGTCCTCTCCACTCCACCTCTCTCCTCCTGTCCTCTCCTCTCCACCTCTCTCCTCCTGTCCTCTCCTCTCCACCTCTCTCCTCCTGTCCTCTCCTCTCCACCTCTCTCCTCCTGTCCTCTCCACCCCACCTATCTCCTCCTGTCCTGTCCTCTCCACCCCACGTATCTCCACCCCACGTCTCTCCTCCTGTCCTGACCTCTCTCCTAGGTCCTGTCCTCCTGTCTTCTCCACGCCACCTCTCTCCTCCTTTCCTGTCCTCTCCACACCTCCTCTCTCCTCATGTCCTCTCCACCTCTCTCCCCTGTCCTGTCCTGTCCTCTCCACCTCTCTCCTACTGTCCTGTCCTCTCCTCTCCATCTCTCTCCTCCTGTCCTGTCCTCTACTCTCCATCTCTCACCTCCTGTCCTGTCCTATACTCTCCACCTCTCTCCTCCTGCCCTGTCCTCTCCTCTCCACCTCTCTCCTCTTGGCCTGTCCTCTCCTCTCCACCTCTCTCCTCCTGTCCTGTCCTATCCTCTCCACCTCTCTCCTCCTGTCCTGTCCTCTCCATCCCACCTCTCTCCTCCTGTCCTGTCCTCTCCACCCCGTCTCTCCTCCTGTCCTCTCCACCCCCGTCTCTCCTCCTGTCCTCTCCACCCCACCCCTCTCCTCCTGTCCTCTACACCCCACCTCTCTCCTCCTGTCCTGTCCTCTCCACCCCACCTCTCTCTTCCTGTCCTGTCCTCTCCACCCCACCTCTCTCCTCCTGTCCTCTCCACCTCTCTCCTCCTGTCCTCTCCTCTCATCTCCACCTTTCTCCTCCTGTACTCTCCACCTCTCTCCTCCTGTCCTGTCCTCTCCCCCCTCTCCTCCTGTCCTCTCCACCTTTCTCCTCCTGTCCTCTCCACCTTTCTCCTCCTGTCCTGTCCTCTCCACCCCACCTCTCTCCTCCTGTCCTCTCCTCCTCTCTCCTCCTGTCCTGTCCCCTCCTCTCCTCCTGTCCTCTCCACCTCTCTCCTCCTGTCCTATCCTCTCCACCCCACCTCTCTCCTCCTCTCCTCTCCCCCTCTCTTCTCCTGTCCTCTCCACCTCTCTCCTCCTGTCCTGTCCTCTCCACCCCACCTCTCTCCTCCTGTCCTCTCCACCACTCTCCTCCTGTCCTCTCCCCCTCTCTCCTCCTGTCCTTTCCTCTCCACCCAACATCTCTCCTCCTGTCCTGTCCTCTCCACCCCACCTCTCTCCTCCTGTCCTCTCCACCTCTCTCCTCCTGTCCTCTCCTCTCCTCTCCACCTTTCTCCTCCTGTACTCTCCACCTCTCTCCTACTGTCCTGTCCTCTCCCCCTCTCTCCTCCTGTCCTCTCCACCTTTCTCCTCCTGTCCTGTCCTCTCCACCCCACCTCTATCCTCCTGTCCTCTCCACATCTCTCCTCCTGTCCTGTCCCCTCCTCTCCTCCTGTCCTCTCCACCTCTCTCCTCCTGTCCTGTCCTGTCCTCTCCTCTCCACCTCTCTCCTCCTGTCCAGTCCTCTCCTCTCCACCTCTCTCCTCCTGTCCTGTCCTCTCCTCTCCACCTCTCTCCTCATGTCCTGTCCTATCCTCTCCACCTCTCTCGTCCTGTCCTGTCCTCTCCTCTCCACCTCTCTCCTCCTGTCCTCTCCACTCCACGTCTCTCCAACCCATGTCTCTCCTCCTGTCCTGACCTCTCTCCTCCTGTCATGTCCTCTCCACCCCACCTCTCTTCCTGTCCTCTCCACCCCACCTCTCTCCTCCTGTCCTCTCATCCTCTCTCCTCCTGTCCTCACCACCTCTCTCCTCCTGTCCTGTCCTCTCCACCCAACATCTCTCCTCCTGTCCTGTTCTCTCCACCCCACCTCTCTCCTCCTGTCCTCTCCACCTCTTTCCTCCTGTCCTCGCCTCCTCCTCTCCTCCTCTCTCCTCCTGTCCTGTCCTCTCCTCTCCACGTCTCTCCTCATGTACTCTCCACCTCTCTCCTCGTGTCCTATCCTCTCCTCTCCCCCTCTCTTCTCCTGTCCTCTCCACCTCTCTCCTTCTGTCCTGTCCTCTCCACCCCACCTCTCTCCTCCTGTCCTCTCCACCACTCTCCTCCTGTCCTCTCCCCCTCTCTCCTCCTGTCCTGTCCTCTCCACCCAACATCTCTCCTCCTGTCCTGTCCTCTCCACCCCACCTCTCTCCTCCTGTCCTCTCCACCTCTCTCCTCCTGTCCTATCCTCTCCTCTCCACCTTTCTCCTCCTGTACTCTCCACCTCTCTCCTCCTGTCCTGCCCTCTCCCCCTCTCTCCTCCTGTCCTCTCCACCTTTCTCCTCCTGTCCTGTCCTCTCCACCCCACCTCTCTCCTCCTGTCCTCTCCACATCTCTCCTCCTGTCCTGTCCCCTCCTCTCCTCCTGTCCTGTCCTCTCCACCCAATATCTCTCCTCCTGTCCTGTCCTCTCCACCCCACCTCTCTCCTCCTGTCCTCTCCACCTCTTTCCTCCTGTCCTCGCCTCCTCCTCTCCTCCTCTCTCCTCCTGTCCTGTCCTCTCCTCTCCACGTCTCTCCTCATGTACTCTCCACCTCTCTCCTAGTGTCCTATCCTCTCCTCTCCCCCTCTCTTCTCCTGTCCTCTCCACCTTTCTCCTCCTGTCCTGTCCTCTCCACCCCACCTCTCTCCTCCTGTCCTCTCCACCACTCTCCTCCTGTCCTCTCCACCTCTCTCCTCCTGTCCTGTCCTCTCCACCCAACATCTCTCCTCCTGTCCTGTCCTCTCCACCCCACCTCTCTCCTCCTGTCCTCTCCACCTCTTTCCTCCTGTCCTCGCCTCCTCCTCTCCTCCTCTCTCCTCCTGTCCTGTCCTCTCCTCTCCACGTCTCTCCTCGTGTACTCTCCACCGCTCTCCTCGTGTCCTATCCTCTCCTCTCCCCCTCTCTTTTCCTGTCCTCTCCACCTCTCTCCTCCTGTCCTGTCCTCTCCACCCCACCTCTCTCCTCCTGTCCTCTCCACCACTCTCCTCCTGTCCTCTCCCCCTCTCTCCTCCTGTCCTGTCCTCTCCACCCAACATCTCTCCTCCTGTCCTGTCCTCTCCACCCCACCTCTCTCCTCCTGTCCTCTCCACCTCTCTCCTCCTGTCCTCTCCTCTCCTCTCCACCTTTCTCCTCCTGTACTCTCCACCTCTCACCTCCTGTCCTGTCCTCTCCTCTCCACCTCTCTCCTCTTGGCCTGTCCTCTCCTCTCCACCTCTCTCCTCCTGTCCTGTCCTATCCTCTCCACCTCTCTCCTCCTGTCCTGTCCTCTCCTCTCCACCTCTCTCCTCCTGTCCTCTCCATCCCACCTCTCTCCTCCTGTCCTGTCCTCTCCACCCACGTCTCTCCTCCTGTCCTCTCCACCCCACGTCTCTCCTCCTGTCCTCTCCACCCCACCCCTCTCCTCCTGTCCTCTACACCCCACCTCTCTCCTCCTGTCCTGTCCTCTCCACCCCACCTCTCTCTTCCTGTCCTGTCCTCTCCACCCCACCTCTCTCCTTCTGTCCTGTCCTCTCCACACCTCCTCTCTCCTCCTGTCCTCTCCACCTCTCTCCTCCTGTCCTCTCCTCTCCTCTCCACCTTTCTCCTCCTGTACTCTCCACCTCTCTCCTCCTGTCCTGTCCTCTCCCCCTCTCTCCTCCTGTCCTCTCCACCTTTCTCCTCCTGTCCTGTCCTCTCCACCCCACCTCTCTCCTCCTGTCCTCTCCTCCTCTCTCCTCCTGTCCTGTCCCCTCCTCTCCTCCTGTCCTCTCCACCTCTCTCCTCCTGTCCTATCCTCTCCACCCCACCTCTCTCCTCCTCTCCTCTCCCCCTCTCTTCTCCTGTCCTCTCCACCTCTCTCCTCCTGTCCTGTCCTCTCCACCCCACCTCTCTCCTCCTGTCCTCTCCACCACTCTCCTCCTGTCCTCTCCCCCTCTCTCCTCCTGTCCTTTCCTCTCCACCCAACATCTCTCCTCCTGTCCTGTCCTCTCCACCCCACCTCTCTCCTCCTGTCCTCTCCACCTCTCTCCTCCTGTCCTCTCCTCTCCACCTTTCTCCTCCTGTACTCTCCACCTCTCTCCTACTGTCCTGTCCTCTCCCCTCTCTCCTCCTGTCCTCTCCACCTTTCTCCTCCTGTCCTGTCCTCTCCACCCCACCTCTATCCTCCTGTCCTCTCCACATCTCTCCTCCTGTCCTGTCCCCTCCTCTCCTCCTGTCCTCTCCACCTCTCTCCTCCTGTCCTATCCCCTCCACCCCACCTCTCTCCTCCTGTCCTCTCCTCCTCTCTCCTCCTGTCCTCACCACCTCTCTCCTCCTGTCCTGTCCTCTCCACCCCACCTCTCTCCTCCTGTCCTCTCCACCTCTTTCCTCCTGTCCTCGCCTCCTCCTCTCCTCCTCTCTCCTCCTGTCCTCTCCTCTCCACGTCTCTCCTCATGTACTCTCCACCTCTCTCCTCGTGTCCTATCCTCTCCTCTCCCCCTCTCTTCTCCTGTCCTCTCCACCTCTCTCCTCCTGTCCTGTCCTCTCCACCCCACCTCTCTCCTCCTGTCCTCTCCACCACTCTCCTCCTGTCCTCTCCCCTCTCTCCTCCTGTCCTGTCCTCTCCACCCAACATCTCTCCTCCTGTCCTGTCCTCTCCACCCCACCTCTCTCCTCCTGTCCTCTCCACCTCTCTCCTCCTGTCCTCTCCTCTCCTCTCCACCTTTCTCCTCCTGTACTCTCCACCTCTCTCCTCCTGTCCTGTCCTCTCCCCCTCTCTCCTCCTGTCCTCTCCACCTTTCTCCTCCTGTCCTGTCCTCTCCACCCCACCTCTCTCCTCCTGTCCTCTCCACATCTCTCCTCCTGTCCTGTCCCCTCCTCTCCTCCTGTCCTGTCCTCTCCACCCAACATCTCTCCTCCTGTCCTGTCCTCTCCACCCCACCTCTCTCCTCCTGTCCTCTCCACCTCTTTCCTCCTGTCCTCGCCTCCTCCTCTCCTCCTCTCTCCTCCTGTCCTGTCCTCTCCTCTCCACGTCTCTCCTCATGTACTCTCCACCTCTCTCCTCGTGTCCTATCCTCTCCTCTCCCCCTCTCTTCTCCTGTCCTCTCCATCACTCTCCTCCTGTCCTCTCCACGTCTCTCCTCGTGTCCTGTCCTCTCCACCCAACATCTCTCCTCCTGTCCTGTCCTCTCCACCCCACCTCTCTCCTCCTGTCCTCTCCACCTCTCTCCTACTGTCCTCTCCACCACTCTCCTCCTGTCCTCTCCCCCTCTCTCCTCCTGTCCTGTCCTCTCCACCCAACATCTCTCCTCCTGTCCTGTCCTCTCCACCCCACCTCTCTCCTCCTGTCCTCTCCACCTCTCTCCTCCTGTCCTCTCCTCTCCTCTCCACCTTTCTCCTCCTGTACTCTCCACCTCTCTCCTCCTGTCCTGTCCTCTCCCCTCTCTCCTCCTGTCCTCTCCACCTTTCTCCTCCTGTCCTGTCCTCTCCACCCCACCTCTCTCCTCCTGTCCTCTCCACATCTCTCCTCCTGTCCTGTCCCCTCCTCTCCTCCTGTCCTGTCCTCTCCACCCAACATCTCTCCTCCTGTCCTGTCCTCTCCACCCCACCTCTCTCCTCCTGTCCTCTCCACCTCTTTCCTCCTGTCCTCGCCTCCTCCTCTCCTCCTCTCTCCTCCTGTCCTGTCCTCTCCTCTCCACGTCTCTCCTCATGTACTCTCCACCTCTCTCCTCGTGTCCTATCCTCTCCTCTCCCCTCTCTTCTCCTGTCCTCTCCATCACTCTCCTCCTGTCCTCTCCACGTCTCTCCTCGTGTCCTGTCCTCTCCACCCAACATCTCTCCTCCTGTCCTGTCCTCTCCACCCCACCTCTCTCCTCCTGTCCTCTCCACCTCTCTCCTACTGTCCTCTCCACCACTCTCCTCCTGTCCTCTCCCCCTCTCTCCTCCTGTCCTGTCCTCTCCACCCAACATCTCTCCTCCTGTCCTGTCCTCTCCACCCCACCTCTCTCCTCCTGTCCTCTCCACCTCTCTCCTCCTGTCCTCTCCTCTCCTCTCCACCTTTCTCCTCCTGTACTCTCCACCTCTCTCCTCCTGTCCTGTCCTCTCACCCTCTCTCCTACTGTCCTCTCCACCTTTCTCCTCCTGTCCTGTCCTCTCCACCCCACCTCTCTCCACCTGTCTTCTCCACATGTCTCCTCCTGTCATGTCCCCTCCTCTCCTCCTGTCCTCTCCACCTCTCTCCTCCTGTCCTATCCTCTCCACCCCACCTCTCTCCTCCTGTCCTCTCCACCTCTCTCCTCCTGTCCTCTCCTCTCCACCTTTCTCCTCCTGTACTCTCCACCTCTCTCCTCCTGTCCTGTCCTCTCCCCCTCTCTCCTCCTGTCCTCTCCACCTTTCTCCTCCTGTCCTGTCCTCTCCACCCCACCTCTCTCCTCCTGTCCTCTCCACATCTCTCCTCCTGTCCTGTCCCCTCCTCTCCTCCTGTCCTCTCCACCTCCCTCCTCCTGTCCTATCCTCTCCACCCCACCTCTCTCCTCCTGTCTGCTCCTCCTCTCTCCTCCTGTCCTCTCCACCTCTCTCCTCCTGTCCTGTCCTCTCCTCTCCACCTCTCTCCTCCTGTACTCTCCACCTCTCTCCTCCTGTCCTGTCCTCTCCCCCTCTCTCCTCCTGTCCTGTCCTCTCCCCCTCTCTCCTCCTGTCCTCTCCACCTTTCTCCTCCTGTCCTGTCCTCTCCACCCCACCTCTCTCCTCCTGTCCTCTCCACATATCTCCTCCTGTCCTGTCCCCTCCTCTCCCCCTCTCTCCTCCTGTCCTCTCCACCTCTCTCCGCCTGTCCTATCCTCTCCACCCCACATCTCTCCTCCTGTCCTCTCCTCCTCTCTCCTCCTGTCCTCTCCACCTCTCTCCTCCTGTCCTGTCCTCTCCACCCAACATCTCTCCTCCTGTCCTGTCCTCTCCACCCCACCTCTCTCCTCCTGTCCTCTACACCTCTTTCCTCCTGTCCTCGCCTCCTCCTCTCCTCCTCTCTCCTCCTGTCCTGTCCTCTCCTCTCCACCTCTCTCCTCCTGTACTCTCCACCTCTCTCCTCCTGTCCTGTCCTCTCCCCCTCTCTCCTCCTGTCCTGTCCTCTCCCCCTCTCTCCTCCTGTCCTCTCCACCTTTCTCCTCCTGTCCTGTCCTCTCCACCCCACCTCTCTCCTCCTGTCCTCTCCACATATCTCCTCCTGTCCTGTCCCCTCCTCTCCCCTCTCTCCTCCTGTCCTCTCCACCTCTCTCCGCCTGTCCTATCCTCTCCACCCCACATCTCTCCTCCTGTCCTCTCCTCCTCTCTCCTCCTGTCCTCTCCACCTCTCTCCTCCTGTCCTTTCCTCTCCACCCGACCTCTCTCCTCCTGTCCTCTCCACCTCTCTCCTCCTTTCCTGTCCTCTCCACCCCGCCCCTCACCTCCTGTCCTCTCCACCCCGCCCCTCTCCTCCTGTCCTCTCCACCCCACCTCTCTCCTCCTGTCCTATCCTCTCCACCCCACATCTCTCCTCCTGTCCTCTCCTCCTCTCTCCTCCTGTCCTCTCCACCTCTCTCCTCCTGTCCTGTCCTCTCCTCTCAACCTCTCTCCTCCTGTCCTGTCCTCTCCACCCCACCTCTCTCCTCCTGTCCTCTCCACCTCTCTCCTCCTGTCCTGTCCTCTCCACCACACCTCTCTCCTCCTGTCCTGTCCTCTCCACCCCACACCTCTCCTCCTGTCCTCTCCACCCCACCTCTCTCCTCCTGTCCTGTCATCTCCACCCCCCCTCTCTCCTCCTGTCCTGTCCTCTCCATCCCACCTCTCTCCTCCTGTCCTGTCCTCTCCACCCCATCTCTCTCCTCCTGTCCTCTCCACCTCTCTCCTCCTGTCCTGTCCTCTCCAACCCACCCCTCCTCTCCACCCATTTAACTGGAGCTGCCTCCACCGCAATGGTCATGTATTTATTCACCACTGCTACAGTTGTTATTATGTATATAGTGCTATTTCTATTGTTTTTAATACCATTGTCCTTATTTTATTTCACTAGTCCTGCATGTTGAAGCTCAGAAGTCCTAAGATGTTTCACTGTACCCTGCAACCACACCTGCAGCCCGGTACCTGTCACTGTTAAAACACTCTGAATGTCAATCTAAACACGGACCACACGATATCAATAATGTCAATGCGAGATCAGTGTTTTGATTTAGGTTGATCATCATTTATAAACCTCAGAGTTTCTCTCTGGATGAGTCCCACATGGTGCGTTACTTTTGACCAGGACGCAGAGAAATGTAGAATGCAGACAACATTCTACTGCAGTAAAGACTGGTGTTATATAAGGAGCAGGAGAAGACAACATATTAGTCTAACAGTAGTGGATTAGAGACATATAGAAAACATATTAGTCTAACAGTAGTGGAATAGAGACCTATAGAAAACATATTAGTTAACAGTAGTGGATTAGAGACATATTGAAAACATATTAGTCTAACAATGGTGGATTAGAGACATATAGAAACCATATTAGTTAACAGTAGTGGATTAGTGACATATAGAAACATAGTATAAGTCTATTAGTGACTATAGTGGATTAGTTAACATAGTGGATTAGACAAACCATATTAGTTAACAGTAGTGGATTAGTGACATATAGAAACATAGTAGTCTAACAGTAGTGGATTAGTGACATATAGAAACCATATTAGTTAACAGTAGTGGATTAGAGACATATAGAAAACATATTAGTCTAACATTAGTGGATTAGAGACATATTGAAAACATATTAGTTAACAGTAGTGGAATAGAGACCTATAGAAAACATATTAGTTAACAGTAGTGGATTAGAGAAAACATTATAGTAGTGGAAAACATATTAGTCTAACAGTAGTGGAATAGAGACATATAGAAAACATATTAGTTAACAGTAGTGGAATAGAGACCTATAGAAAACATATTAGTTAACAGTAGTGGAATAGAGACATATAGAAAACATATTAGTCTAACAGTAGTGGATTAGAGACATATAGAAAACATATTAGTCTAACAGTAGTGGATTAGAGACATATAGAAAACATATTAGTCTAACAGTAGTGGATTAGAGACATATAGAAAACATTTAGTCTAACAGTAGTGGATTAGAGACATATAGAAAACATATTAGTTAACAGTAGTGGATTAGAGACATATAGAAAACATATTAGTCTAACAGTAGTGGATTAGAGACATATAGAAAACATATTAGTCTAACAGTAGTGGATTAGAGACATAGAAAACATATTAGTCTAACAGTAGTGGATTAGAGACATATAGAAAACATATTAGTCTAACAGTAGTGGATTAGAGACATATAGAAAACATATTAGTTAACAGTAGTGGATTAGAGACATAGAAAACATATTAGTCTAACAGTAGTGGATTAGAGACATAGAAAACATATTAGTCTAACAGTAGTGGATTAGAGACATAGAAAACATATTAGTCTAACAGTAGTGGATTAGAGACATATAGAAACATATTAGTCTAACAGTAGTGGATTAGAGACATAGAAAACATATTAGTCTAACAGTAGTGGATTAGAGACATATAGAAAACATATTAGTTAACAGTAGTGGATTAGAGACATATAGAAACATATTAGTCTAACAGTAGTGGATTAGAGACATATAGAAAACATATTAGTCTAACAGTAGTGGATTAGAGACATATAGAAAACATATTAGTCTAACAGTAGTGGATTAGAGACATATAGAAAACATATTAGTCTAACAGTAGTGGATTAGAGACATATAGAAAACATATTAGTTAACAGTAGTGGATTAGAGACATATAGAAAACATATTAGTCTAACAGTAGTGGATTAGAGACATATAGAAAACATATTAGTCTAACAGTAGTGGATTAGAGACATATAGAAAACATATTAGTCTAACAGTAGTGGATTAGAGACATATAGAAAACATATTAGTTAACAGTAGTGGATTAGAGACATAGAAAACATATTAGTCTAACATTAGTGGATTAGAGACATAGAAAACATATTAGTCTAACAGTAGTGGATTAGAGACATATAGAAAACATATTAGTCTAACAGTAGTGGATTAGAGACATATAGAAAACATATTAGTCTAACAGTAGTGGATTAGAGACATATAGAAAACATATTAGTCTAACAGTAGTGGATTAGAGACATATAGAAAACATATTAGTCTAAAGTAGTGGATTAGAGACATATAGAAAACATATTAGTCTAACAGTAGTGGATTAGAGACATATAGAAAACATATTAGTCTAACAGTAGTGGATTAGAGACATAGAAAACATATTAGTTAACCGTAGTGGATTAGAGACATAGAAAACATATTAGTCTAACAGTAGTGGATTAGAGACATATAGAATACATATTAGTTAACAGTAGTGGATTAGAGACATATAGAAACATATTAGTCTAACAGTAGTGGATTAGAGACATATAGAAAACATATTAGTCTAACAGTAGTGGATTAGAGACATAGAAAACATATTAGTCTAACAGTAGTGGATTAGAGACATATAGAAAACATATTAGTCTAACAGTAGTGGATTAGAGACATATAGAAAACATATTAGTCTAACAGTAGTGGATTAGAGACATATAGAAAACATATTAGTTAACAGTAGTGGATTAGAGACATATAGAAAACATATTAGTTAACAGTAGTGGATTAGAGACATAGAAAACATATTAGTCTAACAGTAGTGGATTAGAGACATATAGAAAACATATTAGTCTAACAGTAGTGGATTAGAGAAAACATATTAGTCTAACAGTAGTGGATTAAGACATAGAAAATTATTAGTCTAACAGTAGTGGATTAGAGACATATAGAAAACATATTAGTCTAACAGTAGTGGATTAGAGACATAGAAAACATATTAGTCTAACAGTAGTGGATTAGAGACATATAGAAAACATATTAGTCTAACAGTAGTGGATTAGAGACGTATAGAAAACATATTAGTCTAACAGTAGTGGTAGCGACATAGAAAACATATTAGTTAACCGTAGTGGATTAGAGACATATAGAAACATATTATTCTAACATTAGTGGATTAGAGACATATAGAAACATATTAGTCTAACAGTAGTGGATTAGAGACATATAGAAAACATTTAGTCTAACAGTAGTGGATTAGAGACATATAGAATACATATTAGTTAACAGTAGTGGATTAGAGACATAGAAAACATATTAGTCTAACAGTAGTGGATTAGAGACATAGAAAACATATTAGTCTAACAGTAGTGGATTAGAGACATAGAAAACATATTAGTCTAACAGTAGTGGATTAGAGACATATAAAACATATTAGTCTAACAGTAGTGGATTAGAGACATAGAAAACATATTAGTCTAACAGTAGTGGATTAGAGACATATAGAAAACATATTAGTTAACAGTAGTGGATTAGAGACATATAGAAAACATATTAGTCTAACAGTAGTGGATTAGAGACATATAGAAAACATATTAGTTAACAGTAGTGGATTAGAGACATATAGAAAACATATTAGTCTAACAGTAGTGGATTAGAGACATATAGAAAACATATTAGTCTAACAGTAGTGGATTAGAGACATATAGAAAACATATTAGTCTAACAGTAGTGGATTAGAGACATATAGAAAACATATTAGTCTAACAGTAGTGGATTAGAGACATATAGAAAACATATTAGTCTAACAGTAGTGGATTAGAGACATAGAAAACATATTAGTTAACAGTGGTGGATTAGAGACAGAGAAACATATTAGTCTAACATTATTGGATTAGAGACATAGAAAACATATTAGTCTAACAGTAGTGGATCAGAGACATATAGAAAACATATTAGTCTAACAGTAGTGGATTAGAGACATATAGAAACATATTAGTCTAACATTACTGGATTAGAGACATATAGAAAACATATTAGTCTAACAGTAGTGGATTAGCGACATAGAAAACATATTAGTTAACCGTAGTGGATTAGAGACATATAAAACATATTAGTCTAACAGTAGTGGATTAGAGACATATAGAAACATATTAGTCTAACAGTAGTGGATTAGAGACATAGAAAACATATTAGTCTAACAGTAGTGGATTAGAGACATATAGAAAACATATTAGTCTAACAGTAGTGGATTAGAGACATATAGAAAACATATTAGTCTAACAGTAGTGGATTAGAGACATAGAAAACATATTAGTCTAACAGTAGTGGATTAGAGACATAGAAAACATATTAGTCTAACAGTAGTGGATTAGAGACATAGAAAACATATTAGTCTAACAGTAGTGGATTAGAGACATATAGAAACATATTAGTCTAACATTACTGGATTAGAGACGTATAGAAAACATATTAGTCTAACAGTAGTGGATTAGCGACATAGAAAACATATTAGTTAACCGTAGTGGATTAGAGACATATAGAAACATATTATTCTAACATTAGTGGATTAGAGACATATAGAAACATATTAGTCTAACAGTAGTGGATTAGAGACATATAGAAAACATTTAGTCTAACAGTAGTGGATTAGAGACATATAGAATACATATTAGTTAACAGTAGTGGATTAGAGACATATAGAAACATATTAGTCTAACAGTAGTGGATTAGAGACATATAGAAAACATATTAGTCTAACAGTAGTGGATTAGAGACATATAGAAAACATATTAGTTAACAGTAGTGGATTAGAGACATAGAAAACATATTAGTCTAACAGTAGTGGATTAGAGACATATAGAAAACATATTAGTCTAACAGTAGTGGATTAGAGACATAGAAAACATATTAGTCTAACAGTAGTGGATTAGAGACATAGAAAACATATTAGTCTAACAGTAGTGGATTGGAAAACATATTAGTCTAACAGTAGTGGATTAGAGACATATTAGTCTAACATTAGTGGATTAGAGACATAGAAAACATATTCTAACAGTAGTGGATTAGAGACATATAGAAACATATTAGTCTAACATTACTGGATTAGAGACGTATAGAAAACATATTAGTCTAACAGTAGTGGATTAGCGACATAGAAAACATATTAGTTAACCGTAGTGGATTAGAGACATATAGAAACATATTATTCTAACATTAGTGGATTAGAGACATATAGAAACATATTAGTCTAACAGTAGTGGATTAGAGACATATAGAAAACATATTAGTCTAACAGTAGTGGATTAGAGACATATAGAAAACATATTAGTTAACAGTAGTGGATTAGAGACATAGAAAACATATTAGTCTAACAGTAGTGGATTAGAGACATAGAAAACATATTAGTCTAACAGTAGTGGATTAGAGACATATAGAAAACATATTAGTTAACAGTAGTGGATTAGAGACATAGAAAACATATTAGTCTAACAGTAGTGGATTAGAGACATATAGAAAACATATTAGTCTAACAGTAGTGGATTAGAGACATAGAAAACATATTAGTCTAACAGTAGTGGATTAGAGACATAGAAAACATATTAGTCTCACAGTAGTGGATTAGAGAAACATATTAGTCTAACATTAGTGGATTAGAGACATAGAAAACATATTAGTCTCACAGTAGTGGATTAGAGACATATGGAAAACATATTAGTCTAACAGTAGTGGATTAGAGACATATAGAAACATATTAGTCTAACATTACTGGATTAGAGACGTATAGAAAACATATTAGTCTAACAGTAGTGGATTAGCGACATAGAAAACATATTAGTTAACCGTAGTGGATTAGAGACATAGAAAACATATTAGTCTAACAGTAGTGGATTAGAGACATAGAAAACATATTAGTCTAACAGTAGTGGATTAGAGACATATAGAAAACATATTAGTCTAACAGTAGTGGATTAGAGACATAGAAAACATATTAGTCTAACAGTAGTGGATTAGAGACATATAGAAAACATATTAGTCTAACAGTAGTGGATTAGAGACATATAGAAAACATATTAGTCTAACAGTAGTGGATTAGAGACATAGAAAACATATTAGTCTAACAGTAGTGGATTAGAGACATATAGAAAACATATTAGTCTAACATAGTGGATTAAGACATATAGAAACATATTAGTCTAACAGTAGTGGATTAGAGACATATAGAAAACATATTAGTCTAACAGTAGTGGATTAGAGACATAGAAAACATATTAGTTAACCGTAGTGGATTAGAGACATATAGAAACATATTAGTCTAACAGTAGTGGATTAGAGACATAGAAAACATATTAGTCTAACAGTAGTGGATTAGAGACATAGAAAACATATTAGTTAACAGTAGTGGATTAGAGACATATAGAAACATATTAGTCTAACAGTAGTGGATTAGAGACATATAGAAAACATATTAGTCTAACAGTAGTGGATTAGAGACATAGAAAACATATTAGTCTAACAGTAGTGGATTAGAGACATATAGAAAACATATTAGTCTAACAGTAGTGGATTAGAGACATATAGAAAACATATTAGTCTAACAGTAGTGGATTAGAGACATATAGAAAACATATTAGTCTAACAGTAGTGGATTAGAGACATATAGAAACATATTAGTCTAACAGTAGTGGATTAGAGACATATAGAAACATATTAGTCTAACATTAGTGGATTAGAGACATAGAAAACATATTAGTCTAACAGTAGTGGATTAGAGACATATAGAAAACATATTAGTCTAACAGTAGTGGATTAGAGACATAGAAAACATATTAGTCTAACAGTAGTGGATTAGAGACATATAGAAAACATATTAGTCTAACAGTAGTGGATTAGAGACGTATAGAAAACATATTAGTCTAACAGTAGTGGTAGCGACATAGAAAACATATTAGTTAACCGTAGTGGATTAAACATAGAAAACATATTAGTCTAACAGTAGTGGATTAGAGACATATAGAAAACATATTAGTCTAACAGTAGTGGATTAGAGACATAGAAAACATATTAGTCTAACAGTAGTGGATTAGAGACATATAGAAAACATATTAGTCTAACAGTAGTGGATTAGAGACATATAGAAAACATATTAGTCTAACAGTAGTGGATTAGAGACATATAGAAAACATATTAGTCTAACAGTAGTGGATTAGAGACATAGAAACATATTAGTCTAACAGTAGTGGATTAGAGACATAGAAAACATATTAGTCTAACAGTAGTGGATTAGAGACATAGAAAACATTAGTCTAACAGTAGTGGATTAGAGACATAGAAAACATATTAGTTAACAGTAGTGGAGAAAACATATTAGTCTAACAGTAGTGGATTAGAGACATAGAAAACATATTAGTCTAACAGTAGTGGATTAGAGACATAGAAAACATATTAGTCTAACAGTAGTGGATTAGAGACATATAGAAACATATTAAACATTATGGATTAGTAGAAAACATATTAGTCTAACAGTAGTGGATTAGAGACATAGAAAACATATTAGTTAACAGTAGTGGATTAGAGACATATAGAAACATATTAGTCTAACAGTAGTGGATTAGACATAGAAAACATATTAGTCTAACAGTAGTGGATTAGAGACATAGAAAACATATTAGTCTAACAGTAGTGGATTAGAGACATATAGAAAACATATTAGTCTAACAGTAGTGGATTAGAGACATAGAAAACATATTAGTCTAACAGTAGTGGATTAGAGACATATAGAAAACATATTAGTTAACAGTAGTGGATTAGAGACATAGAAAACATATTAGTCTAACAGTAGTGGATTAGAGACATAGAAAACATATTAGTCTAACAGTAGTGGATTAGAGACATATAGAAAACATATTAGTCTAACAGTAGTGGATTAGAGACATTAGAAAACATATTAGTCTAACAGTAAAGAGACATAGAAAACATATTAGTCTAACAGTAGTGGATTAGAGACATATAGAAACATATTAGTCTAACAGTAGTGGATTAGAGACATATAGAAAACATTTAGTCTAACAGTAGTGGATTAGAGACATATAGAATACATATTAGTTAACAGTAGTGGATTAGAGACATATAGAAACATATTAGTCTCACAGTAGTGGATTAGAGACATATAGAAAACATATTAGTCTAACAGTAGTGGATTAGAGACATAGAAAACATATTAGTCTAACAGTAGTGGATTAGAGACATATAGAAACATATTAGTCTAACATTAGTGGATTAGAGACATATAGAAACATATTAGTCTAACAGTAGTGGATTAGAGACATATAGAAAACATATTAGTCTAACAGTAGTGGATTAGAGACATATAGAAAACATATTAGTCTAACAGTAGTGGATTAGAGACATATAGAAAACATATTAGTCTAACAGTAGTGGATTAGAGACATAGAAAACATATTAGTCTAACAGTAGTGGATTAGAGACATAGAAAACATATTAGTCTAACAGTAGTGGATTAGAGACATATAAAACATATTAGTCTAACAGTAGTGGATTAGAGACATATAGAAAACATATTAGTCTAACAGTAGTGGATTAGAGACATTAGAAAACATATTAGTCTAACAGTAGTGGATTAGAGACATAGAAAACATATTAGTTAACAGTAGTGGATTAGAGACATAGAAAACATATTAGTCTAACAGTAGTGGATTAGAGACATATAGAAAACATATTAGTTAACAGTAGTGGATTAGAGACATAGAAAACATATTAGTCTAACAGTAGTGGATTAGAGACATATAGAAAACATATTAGTTAACAGTAGTGGATTAGAGACATAGAAAACATATTAGTCTAACATTAGTGGATTAGAGACATAGAAAACATATTAGTTAACAGTGGTGGATTAGAGACAGAGAAAACATATTAGTCTAACAGTAGTGGATTAGAGACATAGAAAACATATTAGTCTAACAGTAGTGGATCAGAGACATAGAAAACATATTAGTCTAACAGTAGTGGATTAGAGACATATAGAAACATATTAGTCTAACATTACTGGATTAGAGACATATAGAAAACATATTAGTCTAACAGTAGTGGATTAGCGACATAGAAAACATATTAGTTAACCGTAGTGGATTAGAGACATATAGAAACATATTAGTCTAACAGTAGTGGATTAGAGACATAGAAAACATATTAGTCTAACAGTAGTGGATTAGAGACATAGAAAACATATTAGTCTAACAGTAGTGGATTAGAGACATATAGAAAACATATTAGTCTAACAGTAGTGGATTAGAGACATAGAAAACATATTAGTCTAACAGTAGTGGATTTAGAAAACATATTAGTCTAACAGTAGTGGAGAAAACATATTACATAGAAAACTAACAGTAGTGGATTAGAGACATATAGAAACATATTAGTCTAACATTACTGGATTAGAGACGTATAGAAAACATATTAGTCTAACAGTAGTGGATTAGCGACATAGAAAACATATTAGTTAACCGTAGTGGATTAGAGACATATAGAAACATATTATTCTAACATTAGTGGATTAGAGACATATAGAAACATATTAGTCTAACAGTAGTGGATTAGAGACATATAGAAAACATATTAGTCTAACAGTAGTGGATTAGAGACATATAGAAACATATTAGTCTAACAGTAGTGGATTAGAGACATATAGAAAACATATTAGTCTAACAGTAGTGGATTAGAGACATATAGAAAACATATTAGTTAACAGTAGTGGATTAGAGACATAGAAAACATATTAGTCTAACAGTAGTGGATTAGAGACATATAGAAAACATATTATATTAGTGGATTAGAGACTAGAAAACATATTAGTCTAACAGTAGTGGATTAGAGACATAGAAAACATATTAGTCTAACAGTAGTGGATTAGAGACATAGAAAACATATTAGTCTAACAGTAGTGGATTAGAGACATAGAAAACATATTAGTCTAACAGTAGTGGATTAGAGACATATAGAAACATATTAGTCTAACATTACTGGATTAGAGACATATAGAAAACATATTAGTCTAACAGTAGTGGATTAGAGACATAGAAAACATATTAGTTAACCGTAGTGGATTAGAGACATATAGAAACATATTATTCTAACATTAGTGGATTAGAGACATATAGAAACATATTAGTCTAACAGTAGTGGATTAGAGACATATAGAAAACATATTAGTCTAACAGTAGTGGATTAGAGACATATAGAAAACATATTAGTCTAACAGTAGTGGATTAGAGACATATAGAATACATATTAGTTAACAGTAGTGGATTAGAGACATAGAAAACATATTAGTCTAACAGTAGTGGATTAGAGACATATAGAAAACATATTAGTCTAACAGTAGTGGATTAGAGACATAGAAAACATATTAGTCTAACAGTAGTGGATTAGAGACATATAGAAAACATATTAGTCTAACAGTAGTGGATTAGAGACATAGAAAACATATTAGTCTAACATAGTGGATTAGAGACATATAGAAAACATATTAGTCTAACAGTAGTGGATTAGAGACATATAGAAAACATATTAGTCTAACAGTAGTGGATTAGAGACATATAGAAAACATATTAGTCTAACAGTAGTGGATTAGAGACATATAGAAAACATATTAGTCTAACAGTAGTGGATTAGAGACATATAGAAAACATATTAGTTAACAGTAGTGGATTAGAGACATAGAAAACATATTAGTCTAACAGTAGTGGATTAGAGACATATAGAAAACATATTAGTCTAACAGTAGTGGATTAGAGACATAGAAAACATATTAGTCTAACAGTAGTGGATTAGAGGATGGATTAGAGACATAGAGAAACATATTAGTCTAACAGTAGTGGATTAGAGACATATAGAAAACATATTAGTCTAACAGTAGTGGATTAGAGACATAGAAAACATATTAGTCTAACAGTAGTGGATTAGAGACATATAGAAACATATTAGTCTAACATTACTGGATTAGAGACGTATAGAAAACATATTAGTCTAACAGTAGTGGATTAGCGACATAGAAAACATATTAGTTAACCGTAGTGGATTAGAGACATATAAAACATATTAGTCTAACAGTAGTGGATTAGAGACATAGAAAACATATTAGTCTAACAGTAGTGGATTAGAGACATAGAAAACATATTAGTCTAACAGTAGTGGATTAGAGACATATAGAAAACATATTAGTCTAACAGTAGTGGATTAGAGACATAGAAAACATATTAGTCTAACAGTAGTGGATTAGAGACATAGAAAACATATTAGTTAACAGTAGTGGATTAGAGACATAGAAAACATATTAGTCTAACATTAGTGGATTAGAGACATAGAAAACATATTAGTTAACAGTAGTGGATTAGAGACATATAGAAACATATTAGTCTAACATTAGTGGATTAGAGACATTAGAAAACATATTAGTCTAACAGTATGGATTAGACATAGAAAACATATTAGTTAACCGTAGTGGATTAGAGACATATAGAAACATATTAGTCTAACAGTAGTGGATTAGAGACATATAGAAACATATTAGTCTAACAGTAGTGGATTAGAGACATATAGAAACATATTAGTTAACAGTAGTGGATTAGAGACATATAGAATACATATTAGTTAACAGTAGTGGATTAGAGACATATAGAAACATATTAGTCTAACATTAGTGGATTAGAGACATAGAAAACATATTAGTCTAACAGTAGTGGATTAGAGACATATAAAACATATTAGTCTAACAGTAGTGGATTAGAGACATAGAAAACATATTAGTCTAACATTAGTGGATTAGAGACATATAGAAAACATATTAGTCTAACAGTAGTGGATTAGAGACATATAGAAAACATATTAGTCTAACAGTAGTGGATTAGAGACATAGAAAACATATTAGTTAACAGTAGTGGATTAGAGACATATAGAAAACATATTAGTCTAACAGTAGTGGATTAGAGACATAGAAAACATATTAGTTAACAGTAGTGGATTAGAGACATAGAAAACATATTAGTCTAACAGTAGTGGATTAGAGACATAGAAAACATATTAGTTAACAGTAGTGGATTAGAGACATATAGAAACATATTAGTCTAACATTAGTGGATTAGAGACATATAGAAAACATATTAGTCTAACAGTAGTGGATTAGAGACATAGAAAACATATTAGTTAACGTAGTGGATTAGAGACATATAGAAACATATTAGTCTAACAGTAGTGGATTAGAGACATATAGAAAACATATTAGTCTAACAGTAGTGGATTAGAGACATATAGAAACATATTAGTCTAACAGTAGTGGATTAGAGACATATAGAAAACATATTAGTTAACAGTAGTGGATTAGAGACATAGAAAACATATTAGTCTAACAGTAGTGGATTAGAGACATAGAAAACATATTAGTCTAACAGTAGTGGATTAGAGACATATAGAAAACATATTAGTTAACAGTAGTGGATTAGAGACATAGAAAACATATTAGTCTAACAGTAGTGGATTAGAGACATATAGAAAACATATTAGTCTAACAGTAGTGGATTAGAGACATAGAAAACATATTAGTCTAACAGTAGTGGATTAGAGACATATAGAAAACATATTAGTCTAACAGTAGTGGATTAGAGACATAGAAAACATATTAGTCTAACAGTAGTGGATTAGAGACATATAGAAACATATTAGTCTAACAGTAGTGGATTATATAGAAAACAGTAGTGGATTAGAGACATATAGAAAACATATTAGTCTAACAGTAGTGGATTAGAGACATAGAAAACATATTAGTCTAACAGTAGTGGATTAGAGACATATAGAAAACATATTAGTCTAACAGTAGTGGATTAGAGACATAGAAAACATATTAGTCTAACAGTAGTGGATTAGAGACATATAGAAAACATATTAGTCTAACAGTAGTGGATTAGAGACATAGAAAACATATTAGTCTAACAGTAGTGGATTAGAGACATAGAAAACATATTAGTTAACAGTAGTGGATTAGAGACATATAGAAACATATTAGTCTAACATTAGTGGATTAGAGACATAGAAAACATATTAGTCTAACAGTAGTGGATTAGACATAGAAAACATATTAGTCTAACAGTAGTGGATTAGAGACATATAGAAACATATTAGTCTAACATTACTGGATTAGAGACATATAGAAAACATATTAGTCTAACAGTAGTGGATTAGCGACATAGAAAACATATTAGTTAACCGTAGTGGATTAGAGACATATAGAAACATATTAGTCTAACAGTAGTGGATTAGAGACATAGAAAACATATTAGTCTAACAGTAGTGGATTAGAGACATAGAAAACATATTAGTCTAACAGTAGTGGATTAGAGACATATAGAAAACATATTAGTCTAACAGTAGTGGATTAGAGACATAGAAAACATATTAGTCTAACAGTAGTGGATTAGAGACATAGAAAACATATTAGTTAACAGTAGTGGATTAGAGACATAGAAAACATATTAGTCTAACAGTAGTGGATTAGAGACATAGAAAACATATTAGTTAACAGTAGTGGATTAGAGACATATAGAAACATATTAGTCTAACATTAGTGGATTAGAGACATATAGAAAACATATTAGTCTAACAGTAGTGGATTAGCGACATAGAAAACATATTAGTTAACCGTAGTGGATTAGAGACATATAGAAACATATTAGTCTAACAGTAGTGGATTAGAGACATATAGAAACATATTAGTCTAACAGTAGTGGATTAGAGACATAGAAAACATATTAGTCTAACAGTAGTGGATTAGAGACATATAGAAAACATATTAGTTAACAGTAGTGGATTAGAGACATATAGAAAACATATTAGTCTAACAGTAGTGGATTAGAGACATAGAAAACATATTAGTCTAACAGTAGTGGATTAGAGACATATAGAAAACATATTAGTCTAACAGTAGTGGATTAGAGACATAGAAAACATATTAGTCTAACAGTAGTGGATTAGAGACATATAGAAAACATATTAGTCTAACAGTAGTGGATTAGAGACATATAGAAAACATATTAGTTAACAGTAGTGGATTAGAGACATAGAAAACATATTAGTCTAACAGTAGTGGATTAGAGACATAGAAAACATATTAGTCTAACAGTAGTGGATTAGAGACATAGAAAACATATTAGTCTAACAGTAGTGGATTAGAGACATATAGAAACATATTAGTCTAACATTACTGGATTAGAGACATTAGAAAACATATTAGTCTAACAGTAGTGGATTAGAGACATAGAAAACATATTAGTCTAACAGTAGTGGATTAGAGACATATAGAAAACATATTAGTCTAACAGTAGTGGATTAGAGACATATAGAAAACATATTAGTCTAACAGTAGTGGATTAGAGACATATAGAAAACATATTAGTCTAACAGTAGTGGATTAGAGACATATAGAAAACATATTAGTCTAACAGTAGTGGATTAGAGACATAGAAAACATATTAGTCTAACAGTAGTGGATTAGAGACATAGAAAACATATTAGTCTAACAGTAGTGGATTAGAGACATATAGAAAACATATTAGTCTAACAGTAGTGGATTAGAGACATAGAAAACATATTAGTCTAACAGTAGTGGATTAGAGACATATAGAAAACATATTAGTTAACAGTAGTGGATTAGAGACATAGAAAACATATTAGTCTAACAGTAGTGGATTAGAGACATATAGAAAACATATTAGTCTAACAGTAGTGGATTAGAGACATAGAAAACATATTAGTCTAACATTAGTGGATTAGAGACATATAGAAAACATATTAGTCTAACAGTAGTGGATTAGAGACATATAGAAAACCTATTAGTTAACAGTAGTGGATTAGAGACATAGAAAACATATTAGTTAACAGTAGTGGATTAGAGACATAGAAAACATATTAGTCTAACAGTAGTGGATTAGAGACATATAGAAAACATATTAGTTAACAGTAGTGGATTAGAGACATATAGAAAACATATTAGTCTAACAGTAGTGGATTAGAGACATATAGAAAACATATTAGTTAACAGTAGTGGATTAGAGACATAGAAAACATATTAGTCTAACAGTAGTGGATTAGAGACATAGAAAACATATTAGTTAACAGTAGTGGATTAGAGACATAGAAAACATATTAGTCTAACAGTAGTGGATTAGAGACATATAGAAAACATATTAGTTAACAGTAGTGGATTAGAGACATAGAAAACATATTAGTCTAACAGTAGTGGATTAGAGACATATAGAAAACATATTAGTTAACAGTAGTGGATTAGAGACATAGAAAACATATTAGTCTAACAGTAGTGGATTAGAGACATATAGAAAACATATTAGTCTAACAGTAGTGGATTAGAGACATAGAAAACATATTAGTCTAACAGTAGTGGATTAGAGACATAGAAAACATATTAGTTAACAGTAGTGGATTAGAGACATATAGAAAACATATTAGTCTAACAGTAGTGGATTAGAGACATATAGAAAACATATTAGTTAACAGTAGTGGATTAGAGACATAGAAAACATATTAGTCTAACAGTAGTGGATTAGAGACATAGAAAACATATTAGTCTAACAGTAGTGGATTAGAGACATATAGAAAACATATTAGTCTAACAGTAGTGGATTAGAGACATATAGAAAACATATTAGTCTAACAGTAGTGGATTAGAGACATAGAAAACATATTAGTCTAACAGTAGTGGATTAGAGACATATAGAAAACATATTAGTCTAACAGTAGTGGATTAGAGACATATAGAAAACATATTAGTCTAACAGTAGTGGATTAGAGACATAGAAAACATATTAGTCTAACAGTAGTGGATTAGAGACATATAGAAAACATATTAGTCTAACAGTAGTGGATTAGAGACATATAGAAAACATATTAGTCTAACAGTAGTGGATTAGAGACATATAGAAAACATATTAGTCTAACAGTAGTGGATTAGAGACATATAGAAACATATTAGTCTAACAGTAGTGGATTAGAGACATAGAAAACATATTAGTCTAACAGTAGTGGATTAGAGACATATAGAAAACATATTAGTCTAACAGTAGTGGATTAGAGACATAGAAAACATATTAGTCTAACAGTAGTGGATTAGAGACATATAGAAAACATATTAGTTAACAGTAGTGGATTAGAGACATATAGAAAACATATTAGTCTAACAGTAGTGGATTAGAGACATAGAAAACATATTAGTTAACAGTAGTGGATTAGAGACATAGAAAACATATTAGTTAACAGTAGTGGATTAGAGACATAGAAAACATATTAGTCTAACAGTAGTGGATTAGAGACATATAGAAAACATATTAGTTAACAGTAGTGGATTAGAGACATAGAAAACATATTAGTCTAACAGTAGTGGATTAGAGACATAGAAAACATATTAGTCTAACAGTAGTGGATTAGAGACATATAGAATACATATTAGTCTAACATTAGTGGATTAGAGACATAGAAAACATATTAGTTAACAGTGGTGGATTAGAGACAGAGAAACATATTAGTCTAACATTATTGGATTAGAGACATAGAAAACATATTAGTCTAACAGTAGTGGATCAGAGACATAGAAAACATATTAGTCTAACAGTAGTGGATTAGAGACATATAGAAACATATTAGTCTAACATTACTGGATTAGAGACATATAGAAAACATATTAGTCTAACAGTAGTGGATTAGCGACATAGAAAACATATTAGTTAACCGTAGTGGATTAGAGACATATAGAAACATATTAGTCTAACAGTAGTGGATTAGAGACATAGAAAACATATTAGTCTAACAGTAGTGGATTAGAGACATAGAAAACATATTAGTCTAACAGTAGTGGATTAGAGACCTATAGAAAACATATTAGTCTAACAGTAGTGGATTAGAGACATAGAAAACATATTAGTCTAACAGTAGTGGATTAGAGACATAGAAAACATATTAGTTAACAGTAGTGGATTAGAGACATAGAAAACACATTAGTCTAACATTAGTGGATTAGAGACATAGAAAACATATTAGTTAACAGTAGTGGATTAGAGACATATAGAAACATATTAGTCTAACATTAGTGGATTAGAGACATATAGAAAACATATTAGTCTAACAGTAGTGGATTAGCGACATAGAAAACATATTAGTTAACCGTAGTGGATTAGAGACATATAGAAACATATTAGTCTAACAATAGTGGATTAGAGACATATAGAAAACATATTAGTCTAACAGTAGTGGATTAGAGACATATAGAAAACATATTAGTTAACAGTAGTGGATTAGATACACATAGAAACCATATTAGTTAACAGTAGTGGATTAGAGACATATAGAATACATATTAGTCTAACATTAGTGGATTAGAGACATAGAAAACATATTAGTCTAACAGTAGTGGATTAGAGACATATAGAAAACATATTAGTCTAACAGTAGTGGATTAGAGACATAGAAAACATATTAGTCTAACAGTAGTGGATTAGAGACATATAGAAAACATATTAGTCTAACAGTAGTGGATTAGAGACATATAGAAAACATATTAGTTAACAGTAGTGGATTAGAGACATAGAAAACATATTAGTTAACAGTGGTGGATTAGAGACAGAGAAACATATTAGTCTAACATTATTGGATTAGAGACATAGAAAACATATTAGTCTAACAGTAGTGGATTAGAGACATAGAAAACATATTAGTCTAACAGTAGTGGATTAGAGACATAGAAAACATATTAGTTAACAGTAGTGGATTAGAGACATAGAAAACACATTAGTCTAACATTAGTGGATTAGAGACATAGAAAACATATTAGTTAACAGTAGTGGATTAGAGACATATAGAAACATATTAGTCTAACATTAGTGGATTAGAGACATATAGAAAACATATTAGTCTAACAGTAGTGGATTAGCGACATAGAAAACATATTAGTTAACCGTAGTGGATTAGAGACATATAGAAACATATTAGTCTAACAATAGTGGATTAGAGACATATAGAAACCATATTAGTTAACAGTAGTGGATTAGAGACATATAGAATACATATTAGTCTAACAGTAGTGGATTAGAGACATATAGAAAACATATTAGTTAACAGTAGTGGATTAGAGACATAGAAAACATATTAGTCTAACAGTAGTGGATTAGAGACATAGAAAACATATTAGTCTAACAGTAGTGGATTAGAGACATATAGAAAACATATTAGTTAACAGTAGTGGATTAGAGACATAGAAAACATATTAGTCTAACAGTAGTGGATTAGAGACATATAGAAAACATATTAGTCTAACAGTAGTGGATTAGAGACATAGAAAACATATTAGTCTAACAGTAGTGGATTAGAGACATATAGAAAACATATTAGTTAACAGTAGTGGATTAGAGACATAGAAAACATATTAGTCTAACAGTAGTGGATTAGAGACATATAGAAAACATATTAGTCTAACAGTAGTGGATTAGACATAGAAAACATATTAGTTAAACATATTAGACATATAGAAAACATATTAGTCTAACAGTAGTGGATTAGAGACATATAGAAACATATTAGTTAACAGTAGTGGATTAGAGACATATAGAAACCATATTAGTTAACAGTAGTGGATTAGAGACATATAGAATACATATTAGTTAACAGTAGTGGATTAGAGACATAGAAAACATATTAGTCTAACAGTAGTGGATTAGAGACATAGAAAACATATTAGTCTAACAGTAGTGGATTAGAGACATATAGAAAACATATTAGTTAACAGTAGTGGATTAGAGACATATAGAAAACATATTAGTCTAACAGTAGTGGATTAGAGACATATAGAAAACATATTAGTTAACAGTAGTGGATTAGAGACATAGAAAACATATTAGTCTAACAGTAGTGGATTAGAGACATATAGAAAACATATTAGTCTAACAGTAGTGGATTAGAGACATATAGAAAACATATTAGTCTAACAGTAGTGGATTAGAGACATAGAAAACATATTAGTCTAACAGTAGTGGATTAGAGACATATAGAAAACATATTAGTCTAACAGTAGTGGATTAGAGACATATAGAAAACATATTAGTCTAACAGTAGTGGATTAGAGACATATAGAAAACATATTAGTCTAACAGTAGTGGATTAGAGACATAGAAAACATATTAGTCTAACAGTAGTGGATTAGAGACATAGAAAACATATTAGTCTAACAGTAGTGGATTAGAGACATATAGAAAACATATTAGTCTAACAGTAGTGGATTAGAGACATATAGAAAACATATTAGTCTAACAGTAGTGGATTAGAGACAATAAAACATATTAGTCTAACAGTAGTGGATTAGAGACATATAGAAAACATATTAGTCTAACAGTAGTGGATTAGAGACATATAGAAAACATATTAGTCTAACAGTAGTGGATTAGAGACATAGAAAACATATTAGTCTAACAGTAGTGGATTAGAGACATATAGAAAACATATTAGTCTAACAGTAGTGGATTAGAGACATATAGAAAACATATTAGTCTAACAGTAGTGGATTAGAGACATAGAAAACATATTAGTTAACAGTAGTGGATTAGAGACATAGAAAACATATTAGTTAACAGTAGTGGATTAGAAAACATATTAGTCTAACAGTAGTGGATTAGAGACATAGAAAACATATTAGTCTAACAGTAGTGGATTAGAGACATATAGAAACATATTAGTCTAACATTAGTGGATTAGAGACATATAGAAAACATATTAGTCTAACAGTAGTGGATTAGAGACATATAGAAAACATATTAGTCTAACAGTAGTGGATTAGAGACATATAGAAAACATATTAGTCTAACAGTAGTGGATTAGAGACATATAGAAACATATTAGTCTAACAGTAGTGGATTAGATACACATAGAAACCATATTAGTTAACAGTAGTGGATTAGAGACATATAGAATACATATTAGTCTAACAGTAGTGGATTAGAGACATATAGAAAACATATTAGTCTAACAGTAGTGGATTAGAGACATAGAAAACATATTAGTCTAACAGTAGTGGATTAGAGACATATAGTAAACATATTAGTCTAACAGTAGTGGATTAGAGACATAGAAAACATATTAGTCTAACATTAGTGGATTAGAGACATATAGAAAACATATTAGTCTAACAGTAGTGGATTAGAGACATATAGAAAACCTATTAGTTAACAGTAGTGGATTAGAGACATAGAAAACATATTAGTTAACAGTGGTGGATTAGAGACAGAGAAACATATTAGTCTAACATTATTGGATTAGAGACATAGAAAACATATTAGTCTAACAGTAGTGGATTAGAGACATAGAAAACATATTAGTCTAACAGTAGTGGATTAGAGACATAGAAAACATATTAGTTAACAGTAGTGGATTAGAGACATAGAAAACATATTAGTCTAACATTAGTGGATTAGAGACATAGAAAACATATTAGTTAACAGTAGTGGATTAGAGACATATAGAAACATATTAGTCTAACATTAGTGGATTAGAGACATATAGAAAACATATTAGTCTAACAGTAGTGGATTAGCGACATAGAAAACATATTAGTTAACCGTAGTGGATTAGAGACATATAGAAACATATTAGTCTAACAATAGTGGATTAGAGACATATAGAAACCATATTAGTTAACAGTAGTGGATTAGAGACATATAGAATACATATTAGTTAACAGTAGTGGATTAGAGACATATAGAAAACATATTAGTTAACAGTAGTGGATTAGAGACATAGAAAACATATTAGTCTAACAGTAGTGGATTAGAGACATAGAAAACATATTAGTCTAACAGTAGTGGATTAGAGACATATAGAAAACATATTAGTTAACAGTAGTGGATTAGAGACATAGAAAACATATTAGTCTAACAGTAGTGGATTAGAGACATATAGAAAACATATTAGTTAACAGTAGTGGATTAGAGACATAGAAAACATATTAGTCTAACAGTAGTGGATTAGAGACATATAGAAAACATATTAGTTAACAGTAGTGGATTAGAGACATAGAAAACATATTAGTCTAACATTAGTGGATTAGAGACATAGAAAACATATTAGTCTAACAGTAGTGGATTAGAGACATATAGAAAACATATTAGTCTAACAGTAGTGGATTAGAGACATAGAAAACATATTAGTCTAACAGTAGTGGATTAGAGACATAGAAAACATATTAGTCTAACAGTAGTGGATTAGAGACATATAGAAACATATTAGTCTAACAGTAGTGGATTAGAGACATAGAAAACATATTAGTCTAACAGTAGTGGATTAGAGACATATAGAAAACATATTAGTCTAACAGTAGTGGATTAGAGACATATAGTAAACATATTAGTCTAACAGTAGTGGATTAGAGACATAGAAAACATATTAGTTAACAGTAGTGGATTAGAGACATATATAAACATATTAGTCTAACAGTAGTGGATTAGAGACATATTGAAAACATATTAGTTAACAGTGGTGGATTAGAGACATATAGAAAACATATTAGTCTAACAGTAGTGGATTAGAGACATATAGAAAACATATTAGTTAACAGTAGTGGATTAGAGACATAGAAAACATATTAGTCTAACAGTAGTGGATTAGAGACATAGAAAACATATTAGTCTAACAGTAGTGGATTAGAGACATATAGAAAACATATTAGTTAACAGTAGTGGATTAGAGACATAGAAAACATATTAGTCTAACAGTAGTGGATTAGAGACATATAGAAAACATATTAGTTAACAGTAGTGGATTAGAGACATAGAAAACATATTAGTCTAACAGTAGTGGATTAGAGACATATAGAAAACATATTAGTCTAACAGTAGTGGATTAGAGACATAGAAAACATATTAGTCTAACAGTAGTGGATTAGAGACATAGAAAACATATTAGTCTAACAGTAGTGGATTAGAGACATATAGAAAACATATTAGTCTAACAGTAGTGGATTAGAGACATATAGAAAACATATTAGTCTAACAGTAGTGGATTAGAGACATATAGAAAACATATTAGTCTAACAGTAGTGGATTAGAGACATAGAAAACATATTAGTCTAACATTAGTGGATTAGAGACATATAGAAAACATATTAGTTAACAGTAGTGGATTAGAGACATATAGAAACATATTAGTCTAACAGTAGTGGGTTAGAGACATATAGTAAACATATTAGTCTAACAGTAGTGGATTAGAGACATAGAAAACATATTAGTTAACAGTAGTGGATTAGAGACATATAGAAACATATTAGTCTAACATTAGTGGATTAGAGACATATAGAAACATATTAGTCTAACAGTAGTGGATTAGAGACATATAGAAAACATATTAGTCTAACAGTAGTGGATTAGAGACATATAGAAAACATATTAGTCTAACAGTAGTGGATTAGAGACATATAGAAACATATTAGTCTAACAGTAGTGGATTAGAGACATAGAAAACATATTAGTCTAACAGTAGTGGATTAGAGACATATAGAAAACATATTAGTCTAACAGTAGTGGATTAGAGACATAGAAAACATATTAGTCTAACAGTAGTGGATTAGAGACATATAGAAAACATATTAGTTAACAGTAGTGGATTAGAGACATAGAAAACATATTAGTCTAACAGTAGTGGATTAGAGACATATAGAAAACATATTAGTTAACAGTAGTGGATTAGAGACATAGAAAACATATTAGTCTAACATTAGTGGATTAGAGACATAGAAAACATATTAGTCTAACAGTAGTGGATTAGAGACATATAGAATACATATTAGTCTAACAGTAGTGGATTAGAGACATAGAAAACATATTAGTCTAACAGTAGTGGATTAGAGACATAGAAAACATATTAGTCTAACAGTAGTGGATTAGAGACATATAGACAACATATTAGTCTAACAGTAGTGGATTAGAGACATATAGAAAACATATTAGTCTAACAGTAGTGGATTAGAGACATAGAAAACATATTAGTCTAACAGTAGTGGATTAGAGACATATAGAATACATATTAGTTAACAGTAGTGGATTAGAGACATAGAAAACATATTAGTTAACAGTAGTGGATTAGAGACATATAGAAACATATTAGTCTAACAATAGTGGATTAGAGACATATAGAAAACATATTAGTCTAACAGTAGTGGATTAGAGACATATAGAAAACATATTAGTCTAACAGTAGTGGATTAGAGACATATAGAAAACATATTAGTTAACAGTAGTGGATTAGAGACATAGAAAACATATTAGTCTAACAGTAGTGGATTAGAGAGACATAGAAAACATATTAGTTAACAGTAGTGGATTAGAGACATATAGAAAACATATTAGTTAACAGTAGTGGATTAGAGACATATAGAAAACATATTAGTTAACAGTAGTGGATTAGAGACATAGAAAACATATTAGTTAACAGTAGTGGATTAGAGACATAGAAAACATATTAGTCTAACAGTAGTGGATTAGAGACATTAGAAAACATATTAGTCTAACAGTAGTGGATTAGACATAGAAAACATATTAGTCTAACAGTAGTGGATTAGAGACATAGAAAACATATTAGTCTAACAGTAGTGGATTAGAGACATATAGAAAACATATTAGTCTAACAGTAGTGGATTAGAGACATATAGAAAACATATTAGTCTAACAGTAGTGGATTAGTGACATAGAAAACATATTAGTCTAATAGTAGTGGATTAGAGACATATAGAAAACATATTAGTCTAACAGTAGTGGATTAGAGACATATAGAAAACATATTAGTCTAACAGTAGTGGATTAGAGACATAGAAAACATATTAGTCTAACAGTAGTGGATTAGAGACATAGAAAACATATTAGTCTAACAGTAGTGGATTAGAGACATATAGACAACATATTAGTCTAACAGTAGTGGATTAGAGACATATAGAAAACATATTAGTCTAACAGTAGTGGATTAGAGACATATAGAAACATATTAGTCTAACAGTAGTGGATTAGAGACATAGAAAACATATTAGTCTAACAGTAGTGGATTAGAGACATATAGAAAACATATTAGTTAACAGTAGTGGATTAGAGACATATAGAAAACATATTAGTCTAACAGTAGTGGATTAGAGACATATAGAAAACATATTAGTTAACAGTAGTGGATTAGAGACATATAGAAAACATATTAGTTAACAGTAGTGGATTAGAGACATATAGAAAACATATTAGTTAACAGTAGTGGATTAGAGACATAGAAAACATATTAGTCTAACAGTAGTGGATTAGAGACATAGAAAACATATTAGTCTAACAGTAGTGGATTAGAGACATATAGAAAACATATTAGTTAACAGTAGTGGATTAGAGACATAGAAAACATATTAGTCTAACAGTAGTGGATTAGAGACATATAGAAAACATATTAGTCTAACAGTAGTGGATTAGAGACATAGAAAACATATTAGTCTAACAGTAGTGGATTAGAGACATATAGAAAACATATTAGTCTAACAGTAGTGGATTAGAGACATAGAAAACATATTAGTCTAACAGTAGTGGATTAGAGACATAGAAAACATATTAGTCTAACAGTAGTGGATTAGAGACATATAGAAACATATTAGTCTAACATTACTGGATTAGAGACATATAGAAAACATATTAGTCTAACAGTAGTGGATTAGAGACATAGAAAACATATTAGTCTAACAGTAGTGGATTAGAGACATATAGAAAACATATTAGTCTAACAGTAGTGGATTAGAGACATAGAAAACATATTAGTCTAACAGTAGTGGATTAGAGACATATAGAAAACATATTAGTTAACAGTAGTGGATTAGAGAATAGAAAACATATTAGTCTAACAGTAGTGGATTAGAGACATAGAAAACATATTAGTCTAACAGTAGTGGATTAGAGACATATAGAAAACATATTAGTCTAACAGTAGTGGATTAGAGACATATAGAAAACATATTAGTCTAACAGTAGTGGATTAGAGACATAGAAAACATATTAGTCTAACAGTAGTGGATTAGAGACATATAGAAAACATATTAGTCTAACAGTAGTGGATTAGAGACATATAGAAAACATATTAGTCTAACAGTAGTGGATTAGAGACATAGAAAACATATTAGTCTAACAGTAGTGGATTAGAGACATAGAAAACATATTAGTCTAACAGTAGTGGATTAGAGACATATAGAAAACATATTAGTCTAACAGTAGTGGATTAGAGACATATAGAAAACATATTAGTCTAACAGTAGTGGATTAGAGACATATAGAAAACATATTAGTCTAACAGTAGTGGATTAGAGACATAGAAAACATATTAGTCTAACAGTAGTGGATTAGAGACATATAGAAAACATATTAGTTAACAGTAGTGGATTAGAGACATATAGAAAACATATTAGTCTAACAGTAGTGGATTAGAGACATATAGAAAACATATTAGTCTAACAGTAGTGGATTAGAGACATATAGAAAACATTTAGTCTAACAGTAGTGGATTAGAGACATATAGAATACATATTAGTTAACAGTAGTGGATTAGAGACATAGAAAACATATTAGTCTAACAGTAGTGGATTAGAGACATAGAAAACATATTAGTCTAACAGTAGTGGATTAGAGACATATAGAAAACATATTAGTTAACAGTAGTGGATTAGAGACATAGAAAACATATTAGTCTAACAGTAGTGGATTAGAGACATATAGAAAACATATTAGTCTAACAGTAGTGGATTAGAGACATAGAAAACATATTAGTCTAACAGTAGTGGATTAGAGACATATAGAAAACATATTAGTCTAACAGTAGTGGATTAGAGACATAGAAAACATATTAGTCTAACAGTAGTGGATTAGAGACATAGAAAACATATTAGTCTAACAGTAGTGGATTAGAGACATAGAAAACATATTAGTCTAACAGTAGTGGATTAGAGACATATAGAAAACATATTAGTCTAACAGTAGTGGATTAGAGACATAGAAAACATATTAGTCTAACAGTAGTGGATTAGAGACATATAGAAAACATATTAGTTAACAGTAGTGGATTAGAGACATAGAAAACATATTAGTCTAACAGTAGTGGATTAGAGACATATAGAAACATATTAGTCTAACAGTAGTGGATTAGAGACATATAGAAAACATATTAGTTAACAGTAGTGGATTAGAGACATATAGAAAACATATTAGTCTAACAGTAGTGGATTAGAGACATATAGAAACATATTAGTTAACAGTAGTGGATTAGAGACATAGAAAACATATTAGTCTAACAGTAGTGGATTAGAGACATATAAAACATATTAGTCTAACAGTAGTGGATTAGAGACATATAGAAAACATATTAGTTAACAGTAGTGGATTAGAGACACATAGAAAACATATTAGTCTAACAGTAGTGGATTAGAGACATATAGAAAACATATTAGTCTAACAGTAGTGGATTAGAGACATAGAAAACATATTAGTCTAACAGTAGTGGATTAGAGACATATAGAAAACATATTAGTCTAACAGTAGTGGATTAGAGACATAGAAAACATATTAGTCTAACAGTAGTGGATTAGAGACATAGAAAACATATTAGTCTAACAGTAGTGGATTAGAGACATATAGAAAACATATTAGTCTAACAGTAGTGGATTAGAGACATAGAAAACATATTAGTCTAACAGTAGTGGATTAGAGAGTGGATTATAGAAAACATATTAGTCTAACAGTAGTGGATTAGAGACATATAGAAAACATATTAGTTAACAGTAGTGGATTAGAGACATATAGAAAACATATTAGTCTAACAGTAGTGGATTAGAGACATATAGAAAACATATTAGTCTAACAGTAGTGGATTAGAGACATATAGAAAACATATTAGTCTAACAGTAGTGGATTAGAGACATATAGAAACATATTAGTTAACAGTAGTGGATTAGAGACATATAGAAACATATTAGTTAACAGTAGTGGATTAGAGACATAGAAAACATATTAGTCTAACAGTAGTGGATTAGAGACATAGAAAACATATTAGTCTAACAGTAGTGGATTAGAGACATATAGAAAACATATTAGTTAACAGTAGTGGATTAGAGACATAGAAAACATATTAGTCTAACAGTAGTGGATTAGAGACATATAGAAAACATATTAGTTAACAGTAGTGGATTAGAGACATAGAAAACATATTAGTCTAACAGTAGTGGATTAGAGACATATAGAAAACATATTAGTTAACAGTAGTGGATTAGAGACATAGAAAACATATTAGTCTAACAGTAGTGGATTAGAGACATAGAAAACATATTAGTCTAACAGTAGTGGATTAGAGACATATAGAAAACATATTAGTCTAACAGTAGTGGATTAGAGACATATAGAAAACATATTAGTCTAACAGTAGTGGATTAGAGACATAGAAAACATATTAGTCTAACAGTAGTGGATTAGAGACATATAGAAAACATATTAGTCTAACAGTAGTGGATTAGAGACATATAGAAAACATATTAGTTAACAGTAGTGGATTAGAGACATAGAAAACATATTAGTCTAACAGTAGTGGATTAGAGACATAGAAAACATATTAGTCTAACAGTAGTGGATTAGAGACATATAGAAAAAACATATTAGTCTAACAGTAGTGGATTAGAGACATATAGAAAACATATTAGTCTAACAGTAGTGGATTAGAGACATATAGAAACATATTAGTCTAACAGTAGTGGATTAGAGACATAGAAAACATATTAGTCTAACAGTAGTGGATTAGAGACATATAGAAAACATATTAGTTAACAGTAGTGGATTAGAGACATATAAAACATATTAGTCTAACAGTAGTGGATTAGAGACATATAGAAAACATATTAGTTAACAGTAGTGGATTAGAGACATATAGAAAACATATTAGTTAACAGTAGTGGATTAGAGACATATAGAAAACATATTAGTCTAACAGTAGTGGATTAGAGACATAGAAAACATATTAGTCTAACAGTAGTGGATTAGAGACATAGAAAACATATTAGTCTAACAGTAGTGGATTAGAGACATATAGAAAACATATTAGTTAACAGTAGTGGATTAGAGACATAGAAAACATATTAGTCTAACAGTAGTGGATTAGAGACATATAGAAAACATATTAGTTAACAGTAGTGGATTAGAGACATAGAAAACATATTAGTCTAACAGTAGTGGATTAGAGACATAGAAAACATATTAGTCTAACAGTAGTGGATTAGAGACATATAGAAAACATATTAGTCTAACAGTAGTGGATTAGAGACATATAGAAAACATATTAGTCTAACAGTAGTGGATTAGTGACATTAAAACATATTAGTCTAACAGTAGTGGATTAGAGACATATAGAAAACATATTAGTCTAACAGTAGTGGATTAGAGACATATAGAAAACATATTAGTCTAACAGTAGTGGATTAGAGACATAGAAAACATATTAGTCTAACAGTAGTGGATTAGAGACATAGAAAACATATTAGTCTAACAGTAGTGGATTAGAGACATATAGAAAACATATTAGTCTAACAGTAGTGGATTAGAGACATATAGAAAACATATTAGTCTAACAGTAGTGGATTAGAGACATATAGAAACATATTAGTCTAACAGTAGTGGATTAGAGACATAGAAAACATATTAGTCTAACAGTAGTGGATTAGAGACATATAGAAAACATATTAGTTAACAGTAGTGGATTAGAGACATATAGAAAACATATTAGTCTAACAGTAGTGGATTAGAGACATAGCAAACATATTAGTCTAACAGTAGTGGATTAGAGACATATAGAAAACATATTAGTCTAACAGTAGTGGATTAGAGACATAGAACACATATTAGTCTAACAGTAGTGGATTAGAGACATATAGAAAACATATTAGTCTAACAGTAGTGGATTAGTGACATAGAAAACATATTAGTCTAATAGTAGTGGATTAGAGACATATAGAAAACATATTAGTCTAACAGTAGTGGATTAGCGACATAGAAAACATATTAGTTAACCGTAGTGGATTAGAGACATATAGAAACATATTAGTCTAACAGTAGTGGATTAGAGACATAGAAAACATATTAGTCTAACAGTAGTGGATTAGAGACATAGAAAACATATTAGTCTAACAGTAGTGGATTAGAGACCTATAGAAAACATATTAGTCTAACAGTAGTGGATTAGAGACATAGAAAACATATTAGTCTAACAGTAGTGGATTAGAGACATAGAAAACATATTAGTTAACAGTAGTGGATTAGAGACATAGAAAACACATTAGTCTAACATTAGTGGATTAGAGACATAGAAAACATATTAGTTAACAGTAGTGGATTAGAGACATATAGAAACATATTAGTCTAACATTAGTGGATTAGAGACATATAGAAAACATATTAGTCTAACAGTAGTGGATTAGCGACATAGAAAACATATTAGTTAACCGTAGTGGATTAGAGACATATAGAAACATATTAGTCTAACAATAGTGGATTAGAGACATATAGAAACATATTAGTCTAACAGTAGTGGATTAGATACACATAGAAACCATATTAGTTAACAGTAGTGGATTAGAGACATATAGAATACATATTAGTTAACAGTAGTGGATTAGAGACATATAGAATACATATTAGTCTAACATTAGTGGATTAGAGACATAGAAAACATATTAGTCTAACAGTAGTGGATTAGAGACATATAGTAAACATATTAGTCTAACAGTAGTGGATTAGAGACATAGAAAACATATTAGTCTAACATTAGTGGATTAGAGACATATAGAAAACATATTAGTCTAACAGTAGTGGATTAGAGACATATAGAAAACCTATTAGTTAACAGTAGTGGATTAGAGACATAGAAAACATATTAGTTAACAGTGGTGGATTAGAGACAGAGAAACATATTAGTCTAACATTATTGGATTAGAGACATAGAAAACATATTAGTCTAACAGTAGTGGATTAGAGACATAGAAAACATATTAGTCTAACAGTAGTGGATTAGAGACATAGAAAACATATTAGTTAACAGTAGTGGATTAGAGACATAGAAAACACATTAGTCTAACATTAGTGGATTAGAGACATAGAAAACATATTAGTTAACAGTAGTGGATTAGAGACATATAGAAACATATTAGTCTAACATTAGTGGATTAGAGACATATAGAAAACATATTAGTCTAACAGTAGTGGATTAGCGACATAGAAAACATATTAGTTAACCGTAGTGGATTAGAGACATATAGAAACATATTAGTCTAACAATAGTGGATTAGAGACATATAGAAACATATTAGTTAACAGTAGTGGATTAGAGACATATAGAAACATATTAGTTAACAGTAGTGGATTAGAGACATATAGAAAACATATTAGTTAACAGTAGTGGATTAGAGACATAGAAAACATATTAGTCTAACAGTAGTGGATTAGAGACATAGAAAACATATTAGTCTAACAGTAGTGGATTAGAGACATATAGAAAACATATTAGTTAACAGTAGTGGATTAGAGACATAGAAAACATATTAGTCTAACAGTAGTGGATTAGAGACATATAGAAAACATATTAGTTAACAGTAGTGGATTAGAGACATAGAAAACATATTAGTCTAACAGTAGTGGATTAGAGACATAGAAAACATATTAGTCTAACAGTAGTGGATTAGAGACATAGAAAACATATTAGTTAACAGTAGTGGATTAGAGACATAGAAAACATATTAGTCTAACAGTAGTGGATTAGAGACATATAGAAACATATTAGTCTAACAGTAGTGGATTAGAGACATATAGAAAACATATTAGTCTAACAGTAGTGGATTAGAGACATAGAAAACATATTAGTTAACAGTGGTGGATTAGAGACATATAGAAAACATATTAGTCTAACAGTAGTGGATTAGAGACATAGAAAACATATTAGTCTAACAGTAGTGGATTAGAGACATAGAAAACATATTAGTCTAACAGTAGTGGATTAGAGACATATAGAAAACATATTAGTCTAACAGTAGTGGATTAGAGACATAGAAAACATATTAGTCTAACAGTAGTGGATTAGAGACATATAGAAAACATATTAGTCTAACAGTAGTGGATTAGAGACATAGAAAACATATTAGTCTAACAGTAGTGGATTAGAGACATATAGAAAACATATTAGTTAACAGTAGTGGATTAGAGACATAGAAAACATATTAGTCTAACAGTAGTGGATTAGAGACATAGAAAACATATTAGTCTAACAGTAGTGGATTAGAGACATATAGAAAACATATTAGTCTAACAGTAGTGGATTAGAGACATATAGTAAACATATTAGTCTAACAGTAGTGGATTAGAGACATAGAAAACATATTAGTTAACAGTAGTGGATTAGAGACATATAGAAAACATATTAGTCTAACAGTAGTGGATTAGAGACATATAGAAACATATTAGTCTAACAGTAGTGGATTAGAGACACATAGAAAACATATTAGTTAACAGTAGTGGATTAGAGACATATAGAAAACATATTAGTTAACAGTAGTGGATTAGAGACATATAGAAAACATATTAGTCTAACAGTAGTGGATTAGAGACATAGAAAACATATTAGTCTAACAGTAGTGGATTAGAGACATATAGAAAACATATTAGTCTAACAGTAGTGGATTAGAGACATAGAAAACATATTAGTCTAACAGTAGTGGATTAGAGACATATAGAAAACATATTAGTCTAACAGTAGTGGATTAGAGACATATAGAAAACATATTAGTTAACAGTAGTGGATTAGAGACATAGAAAACATATTAGTTAACAGTGTAGTGGATTAGAGACATAGAGAAACATATTAGTCTAACATTAGTGGATTAGAGACATAGAAAACATATTAGTCTAACAGTAGTGGATTAGAGACATAGAAAACATATTAGTCTAACAGTAGTGGATTAGAGACATAGAAAACATATTAGTCTAACAGTAGTGGATTAGAGACATATAGAAAACATATTAGTCTAACAGTAGTGGATTAGAGACATATAGAAAAACATATTAGTTAACAGTAGTGGATTAGAGAGACATAGAAAACATATTAGTCTAACAGTAGTGGATTAGAGACATAGAAAACATATTAGTCTAACAGTAGTGGATTAGAGACATAGAAAACATATTAGTCTAACAGTAGTGGATTAGAGACATAGAAAACATATTAGTCTAACAGTAGTGGATTAGAGACATAGAAAACATATTAGTTAACAGTAGTGGATTAGAGACATAGAAAACATATTAGTCTAACATTAGTGGATTAGAGACATAGAAAACATATTAGTTAACAGTAGTGGATTAGAGACATATAGAAAACATATTAGTCTAACATTAGTGGATTAGAGACATATAGAAAACATATTAGTCTAACAGTAGTGGATTAGAGACATAGAAAACATATTAGTCTAACAGTAGTGGATTAGAGACATATAGAAACATATTATTCTAACATTAGTGGATTAGAGACATATAGAAACATATTAGTCTAACAGTAGTGGATTAGAGACATATAGAAAACATTTAGTCTAACAGTAGTGGATTAGAGACATATAGAATACATATTAGTTAACAGTAGTGGATTAGAGACATAGAAAACATATTAGTCTAACAGTAGTGGATTAGAGACATAGAAAACATATTAGTCTAACAGTAGTGGATTAGAGACATATAGAAAACATATTAGTCTAACAGTAGTGGATTAGAGACATAGAAAACATATTAGTCTAACAGTAGTGGATTAGAGACATATAGAAAACATATTAGTCTAACAGTAGTGGATTAGAGACATAGAAAACATATTAGTCTAACAGTAGTGGATTAGAGACATAGAAAACATATTAGTCTAACAGTAGTGGATTAGAGACATATAGAAAACATATTAGTCTAACAGTAGTGGATTAGAGACATATAAAACATATTAGTCTAACAGTAGTGGATTAGAGACATAGAAAACATATTAGTCTAACAGTAGTGGATTAGAGACATATAGAAAACATATTAGTCTAACAGTAGTGGATTAGAGACATATAGAAAACATATTAGTCTAACAGTAGTGGATTAGAGACATATAGAAAACATATTAGTCTAACAGTAGTGGATTAGAGACATAGAAAACATATTAGTCTAACAGTAGTGGATTAGAGACATATAGAAAACATATTAGTCTAACAGTAGTGGATTAGAGACATATAGAAAACATATTAGTTAACAGTAGTGGATTAGAGACATATAGAAAACATATTAGTCTAACAGTAGTGGATTAGAGACATATAGAAAACATATTAGTCTAACAGTAGTGGATTAGAGACATAGAAAACATATTAGTCTAACAGTAGTGGATTAGAGACATATAGAAAACATATTAGTCTAACAGTAGTGGATTAGAGACATAGAAAACATATTAGTCTAACAGTAGTGGATTAGAGACATATAGAAAACATATTAGTCTAACAGTAGTGGATTAGAGACATATAGTAAACATATTAGTCTAACAGTAGTGGATTAGAGACATAGAAAACATATTAGTTAACAGTAATGGATTAGAGACATATAGAAACATATTAGTCTAACATTAGTGGATTAGAGACATATAGAAAACATATTAGTCTAACAGTAGTGGATTAGAGACATAGAAAACATATTAGTTAACAGTAGTGGATTAGAGACATATAGAAACATATTAGTCTAACAATAGTGGATTAGAGACATATAGAAAACATATTAGTCTAACAGTAGTGGATTAGAGACATATAGAAACATATTAGTTAACAGTAGTGGATTAGAGACATATAGAAACATATTAGTTAACAGTAGTGGATTAGAGACATATAGAAAACATATTAGTCTAACAGTAGTGGATTAGAGACATAGAAAACATATTAGTCTAACAGTAGTGGATTAGAGACACATAGAAAACATATTAGTCTAACAGTAGTGGATTAGAGACATATAGAAAACATATTAGTTAACAGTAGTGGATTAGAGACATAGAAAACATATTAGTTAACAGTAGTGGATTAGAGACATAGAGAAACATATTAGTCTAACATTAGTGGATTAGAGACATAGAAAACATATTAGTCTAACAGTAGTGGATTAGAGACATAGAAAACATATTAGTCTAACAGTAGTGGATTAGAGACATATAAAACATATTAGTCTAACAGTAGTGGATTAGAGACATATAGAAAACATATTAGTCTAACAGTAGTGGATTAGAGACATATAGAAAACATATTAGTTAACAGTAGTGGATTAGAGACATAGAAAACATATTAGTTAACAGTAGTGGATTAGAGACATAGAGAAACATATTAGTCTAACATTAGTGGATTAGAGACATAGAAAACATATTAGTCTAACAGTAGTGGATTAGAGACATAGAAAACATATTAGTCTAACAGTAGTGGATTAGAGACATAGAAAACATATTAGTTAACAGTAGTGGATTAGAGACATAGAAAACATATTAGTCTAACATTAGTGGATTAGAGACATAGAAAACATATTAGTTAACAGTAGTGGATTAGAGACATATAGAAACATATTAGTCTAACATTAGTGGATTAGAGACATATAGAAAACATATTAGTCTAACAGTAGTGGATTAGAGACATAGAAAACATATTAGTTAACAGTAGTGGATTAGAGACATATAGAAACATATTAGTCTAACAATAGTGGATTAGAGACATATAGTTAAAACATATTAGTTAACAGTAGTGGATTAGAGACATATAGAAAACATATTAGTTAACAGTAGTGGATTAGAGACATATAGAAAACATATTAGTTAACAGTAGTGGATTAGAGACATAGAAAACATATTAGTCTAACAGTAGTGGATTAGAGACATAGAAAACATATTAGTCTAACAGTAGTGGATTAGAGACATATAGAAAACATATTAGTTAACAGTAGTGGATTAGAGACATAGAAAACATATTAGTCTAACAGTAGTGGATTAGAGACATATAGAAAACATATTAGTTAACAGTAGTGGATTAGAGACATAGAAAACATATTAGTCTAACAGTAGTGGATTAGAGACATAGAAAACATATTAGTTAACAGTAGTGGATTAGAGACATATAGAAAACATATTAGTCTAACAGTAGTGGATTAGAGACATATAGAAAACATATTAGTCTAACAGTAGTGGATTAGAGACATAGAAAACATATTAGTCTAACAGTAGTGGATTAGAGACATATAGAAAACATATTAGTCTAACAGTAGTGGATTAGAGACATATAGAAAACATATTAGTCTAACAGTAGTGGATTAGAGACATAGAAAACATATTAGTCTAACAGTAGTGGATTAGAGACATAGAAAACATATTAGTCTAACAGTAGTGGATTAGAGACATATAGAAAACATATTAGTCTAACAGTAGTGGATTAGAGACATAGAAAACATATTAGTCTAACAGTAGTGGATTAGAGACATATAGAAAACATATTAGTCTAACAGTAGTGGATTAGAGACATAGAAAACATATTAGTCTAACAGTAGTGGATTAGAGACATATAGAAACATTAGTCTAACAGTAGTGGATTAGAGACATATAGTAAACATATTAGTCTAACAGTAGTGGATTAGAGACATAGAAAACATATTAGTTAACAGTAGTGGATTAGAGACATATATAAACATATTAGTCTAACAGTAGTGGATTAGAGACATATTGAAAACATATTAGTTAACAGTAGTGGATTAGAGACATAGAAAACATATTAGTTAACAGTAGTGGATTAGAGACATATAGAAAACATATTAGTCTAACAGTAGTGGATTATAGAAACATATTAGTCTAACAGTAGTGGATTAGAGACATAGAAAACATATTAGTTAACAGTAGTGGATTAGAGACATATAGAAACATATTAGTCTAACAGTAGTGGATTAGAGACATAGAAAACATATTAGTCTAACAGTAGTGGATTAGAGACATAGAAAACATATTAGTCTAACAGTAGTGGATTAGAGACATATAGAAAACATATTAGTCTAACAGTAGTGGATTAGAGACATAGAAAACATATTAGTCTAACAGTAGTGGATTAGAGACATATAGAAAACATATTAGTCTAACAGTAGTGGATTAGAGACATATAGAAAACATATTAGTTAACAGTAGTGGATTAGAGACATAGAAAACATATTAGTTAACAGTAGTGGATTAGAGACATATAGAAACATATTAGTCTAACAGTAGTGGATTAGAGACATATAGAAAACATTTTAGTTTAACAGTAGTGGATTAGAGACATATAGAAAACATATTAGTTAACAGTAGTGGATTAGAGACATAAAAAACATATTAGTCTAACAGTAGTGGATTAGAGACATAGAAAACATATTAGTCTAACAGTAGTGGATTAGAGACATATAGAAAACATATTAGTCTAACAGTAGTGGATTAGAGACATATAGAAAACATATTAGTCTAACAGTAGTGGATTAGAGACATATAGAAAACATATTAGTCTAACAGTAGTGGATTAGAGACATAGAAAACATATTAGTCTAACAGTAGTGGATTAGAGACATATAGAAAACATATTAGTCTAACAGTAGTGGATTAGAGACATATAGAAAACATATTAGTCTAACAGTAGTGGATTAGAGACATATAGAAAACATATTAGTCTAACAGTAGTGGATTAGAGACATAGAAAACATATTAGTCTAACAGTAGTGGATTAGAGACATAGAAAACATATTAGTCTAACAGTAGTGGATTAGAGACATATAGAAAACATATTAGTCTAACAGTAGTGGATTAGAGACATAGAAAACATATTAGTCTAACAGTAGTGGATTAGAGACATAGAAAACATATTAGTCTAACAGTAGTGGATTAGAGACATATAGAAAACATATTAGTCTAACAGTAGTGGATTAGAGACATATAGAAAACATATTAGTCTAACAGTAGTGGATTAGAGACATATAGAAACATATTAGTCTAACAGTAGTGGATTAGAGACATAGAAAACATATTAGTCTAACAGTAGTGGATTAGAGACATATAGAAAACATATTAGTCTAACAGTAGTGGATTAGAGACATATAGAAAACATATTAGTCTAACAGTAGTGGATTAGAGACATAGAAAACATATTAGTCTAACAGTAGTGGATTAGAGACATATAGAAAACATATTAGTCTAACAGTAGTGGATTAGAGACATAGAACACATATTAGTCTAACAGTAGTGGATTAGAGACATATAGAAAACATATTAGTCTAACAGTAGTGGATTAGAGACATAGAAAACATATTAGTCTAACAGTAGTGGATTAGAGACATATAGAAAACATATTAGTCTAACAGTAGTGGATTAGAGACATATAGAAAACATATTAGTCTAACAGTAGTGGATTAGAGACATAGAAAACATATTAGTTAACAGTAGTGGATTAGAGACATATAGAAACATATTAGTCTAACATTAGTGGATTAGAGACATATAGAAAACATATTAGTCTAACAGTAGTGGATTAGAGACATAGAAAACATATTAGTTAACAGTAGTGGATTAGAGACATATAGAAACATATTAGTCTAACAGTAGTGGATTAGAGACATATAGAAACATATTAGTCTAACAGTAGTGGATTAGAGACACATAGAAAACATATTAGTTAACAGTAGTGGATTAGAGACATATAGAAACATATTAGTTAACAGTAGTGGATTAGAGACATATAGAAAACATATTAGTCTAACAGTAGTGGATTAGAGACATATAGAAAACATATTAGTCTAACAGTAGTGGATTAGAGACACATAGAAAACATATTAGTCTAACAGTAAAGACATAGAAAATTAACAGTAGATTAGAGACATAGAAAACAATTAGTTAACAGTAGTGGATTAGAGACATAGAAACATATTAGTCTAACAGTAGTGGATTAGAGACATAGAAAACATATTAGTCTAACAGTAGTGGATTAGAGACATAGAAAACATATTAGTCTAACAGTAGTGGATTAGAGACATAGAAAACATATTAGTTAACAGTAGTGGATTAGAGACATATAGAAAACATATTAGTCTAACAGTAGTGGATTAGAGACATATAGAAAACCTATTAGTTAACAGTAGTGGATTAGAGACATAGAAAACATATTAGTTAACAGTGGTGGATTAGAGACAGAGAAACATATTAGTCTAACATTATTGGATTAGAGACATAGAAAACATATTAGTCTAACAGTAGTGGATTAGAGACATAGAAAACATATTAGTCTAACAGTAGTGGATTAGAGACATAGAAAACATATTAGTTAACAGTAGTGGATTAGAGACATAGAAAACACATTAGTCTAACATTAGTGGATTAGAGACATAGAAAACATATTAGTTAACAGTAGTGGATTAGAGACATATAGAAAACATATTAGTCTAACATTAGTGGATTAGAGACATATAGAAAACATATTAGTCTAACAGTAGTGGATTAGCGACATAGAAAACATATTAGTTAACCGTAGTGGATTAGAGACATATAAACATATTAGTCTAACAATAGTGGATTAGAGACATATAGAAACCATATTAGTTAACAGTAGTGGATTAGAGACATATAGAATACATATTAGTTAACAGTAGTGGATTAGAGACATATAGAAAACATATTAGTTAACAGTAGTGGATTAGAGACATAGAAAACATATTAGTCTAACAGTAGTGGATTAGAGACATAGAAAACATATTAGTCTAACAGTAGTGGATTAGAGACATATAGAAAACATATTAGTTAACAGTAGTGGATTAGAGACATAGAAAACATATTAGTCTAACAGTAGTGGATTAGAGACATATAGAAAACATATTAGTTAACAGTAGTGGATTAGAGACATAGAAAACATATTAGTCTAACAGTAGTGGATTAGAGACATAGAAAACATATTAGTCTAACAGTAGTGGATTAGAGACATATAGAAAACATATTAGTCTAACAGTAGTGGATTAGAGACATATAGAAAACATATTAGTCTAACAGTAGTGGATTAGTGACATAGAAAACATATTAGTCTAATAGTAGTGGATTAGAGACATATAGAAAACATATTAGTCTAACAGTAGTGGATTAGAGACATATAGAAAACATATTAGTCTAACAGTAGTGGATTAGAGACATAGAAAACATATTAGTCTAACAGTAGTGGATTAGAGACATAGAAAACATATTAGTCTAACAGTAGTGGATTAGAGACATATAGAAAACATATTAGTCTAACAGTAGTGGATTAGAGACATATAGAAAACATATTAGTCTAACAGTAGTGGATTAGAGACATATAGAAAACATATTAGTCTAACAGTAGTGGATTAGAGACATAGAAAACATATTAGTCTAACAGTAGTGGATTAGAGACATATAGAAAACATATTAGTTAACAGTAGTGGATTAGAGACATATAGAAAACATATTAGTCTAACAGTAGTGGATTAGAGACATAGAAAACATATTAGTTAACAGTAGTGGATTAGAGACATATAGAAACATATTAGTCTAACATTAGTGGATTAGAGACATATAGAAAACATATTAGTCTAACAGTAGTGGATTAGAGACATAGAAAACATATTAGTTAACGTAGTGGATTAGAGACATATAGAAACATATTAGTCTAACAATAGTGGATTAGAGACATATAGAAACATATTAGTCTAACAGTAGTGGATTAGATACACATAGAAACCATATTAGTTAACAGTAGTGGATTAGAGACATATAGAATACATATTAGTTAACAGTAGTGGATTAGAGACATATAGAATACATATTAGTCTAACATTAGTGGATTAGAGACATAGAAAACATATTAGTCTAACAGTAGTGGATTAGAGACATATAGAAAACATATTAGTCTAACAGTAGTGGATTAGAGACATAGAAAACATATTAGTCTAACATTAGTGGATTAGAGACATATAGAAAACATATTAGTCTAACAGTAGTGGATTAGAGACATATAGAAAACCTATTAGTTAACAGTAGTGGATTAGAGACATAGAAAACATATTAGTTAACAGTAGTGGATTAGAGACATAGAAAACATATTAGTCTAACATTAGTGGATTAGAGACATAGAAAACATATTAGTTAACAGTAGTGGATTAGAGACATAGAAAACATATTAGTCTAACAGTAGTGGATTAGAGACATATAGAAAACATATTAGTTAACAGTAGTGGATTAGAGACATAGAAAACATATTAGTCTAACATTAGTGGATTAGAGACATAGAAAACATATTAGTTAACAGTAGTGGATTAGAGACATATAGAAACATATTAGTCTAACATTAGTGGATTAGAGACATATAGAAAACATATTAGTCTAACAGTAGTGGATTAGAGACATAGAAAACATATTAGTTAACAGTAGTGGATTAGAGACATATAGAAACATATTAGTCTAACAGTAGTGGATTAGAGACATATAGAAACCATATTAGTTAACAGTAGTGGATTAGAGACATATAGAATACATATTAGTTAACAGTAGTGGATTAGAGACATATAGAAAACATATTAGTTAACAGTAGTGGATTAGAGACATAGAAAACATATTAGTCTAACAGTAGTGGATTAGAGACATAGAAAACATATTAGTCTAACAGTAGTGGATTAGACATATAGAAAACATATTAGTTAACAGTAGTGGATTAGAGACATAGAAAACATATTAGTCTAACAGTAGTGGATTAGAGACATATAGAAAACATATTAGTTAACAGTAGTGGATTAGAGACATAGAAAACATATTAGTCTAACAGTAGTGGATTAGAGACATATAGAAAACATATTAGTTAACAGTAGTGGATTAGAGACATAGAAAACATATTAGTCTAACATTAGTGGATTAGAGACATAGAAAACATATTAGTCTAACAGTAGTGGATTAGAGACATATAGAATACATATTAGTTAACAGTAGTGGATTAGAGACATAGAAAACATATTAGTTAACAGTAGTGGATTAGAGACATATAGAAACATATTAGTCTAACAATAGTGGATTAGAGACATATAGAAACCATATTAGTTAACAGTAGTGGATTAGAGACATATAGAATACATATTAGTTAACAGTAGTGGATTAGAGACATATAGAATACATATTAGTTAACAGTAGTGGATTAGAGACATAGAAAACATATTAGTCTAACAGTAGTGGATTAGAGACATAGAAAACATATTAGTCTAACAGTAGTGGATTAGAGACATATAGAAAACATATTAGTCTAACAGTAGTGGATTAGAGACATAGAAAACATATTAGTCTAACAGTAGTGGATTAGAGACATATAGAAAACATATTAGTTAACAGTAGTGGATTAGAGACATAGAAAACATATTAGTCTAACAGTAGTGGATTAGAGACATATAGAAAACATATTAGTTAACAGTAGTGGATTAGAGACATAGAAAACATATTAGTCTAACAGTAGTGGATTAGAGACATAGAAAACATATTAGTCTAACAGTAGTGGATTAGAGACATATAGAAAACATATTAGTCTAACAGTAGTGGATTAGAGACATATAGAAAACATATTAGTCTAACAGTAGTGGATTAGTGATATAGAAAACATATTAGTCATAATAACAGTAGTGGATTAGAGACATATAGAAAACATATTAGTCTAACAGTAGTGGATTAGAGACATATAGAAAACATATTAGTCTAACAGTAGTGGATTAGAGACATAGAAAACATATTAGTCTAACAGTAGTGGATTAGAGACATAGAAAACATATTAGTCTAACAGTAGTGGATTAGAGACATATAGAAAACATATTAGTCTAACAGTAGTGGATTAGAGACATATAGAAAACATATTAGTCTAACAGTAGTGGATTAGAGACATATAGAAACATATTAGTCTAACAGTAGTGGATTAGAGACATAGAAAACATATTAGTCTAACAGTAGTGGATTAGAGACATATAGAAAACATATTAGTTAACAGTAGTGGATTAGAGACATATAGAAAACATATTAGTCTAACAGTAGTGGATTAGAGACATAGAAAACATATTAGTCTAACAGTAGTGGATTAGAGACATATAGAAAACATATTAGTCTAACAGTAGTGGATTAGAGACATAGAACACATATTAGTCTAACAGTAGTGGATTAGAGACATATAGAAAACATATTAGTCTAACAGTAGTGGATTAGTGACATAGAAAACATATTAGTCTAATAGTAGTGGATTAGAGACATATAGAAAACATATTAGTCTAACAGTAGTGGATTAGAGACATATAGAAAACATATTAGTCTAACAGTAGTGGATTAGAGACATAGAAAACATATTAGTTAACAGTAGTGGATTAGAGACATATAGAAACATATTAGTCTAACATTAGTGGATTAGAGACATATAGAAAACATATTAGTCTAACAGTAGTGGATTAGCGACATAGAAAACATATTAGTTAACCGTAGTGGATTAGAGACATATAGAAACATATTAGTCTAACAATAGTGGATTAGAGACATATAGAAACATATTAGTCTAACAGTAGTGGATTAGATACACATAGAAACCATATTAGTTAACAGTAGTGGATTAGAGACATATAGAATACATATTAGTTAACAGTAGTGGATTAGAGACATATAGAATACATATTAGTCTAACATTAGTGGATTAGAGACATAGAAAACATATTAGTCTAACAGTAGTGGATTAGAGACATATAGAAAACATATTAGTCTAACAGTAGTGGATTAGAGACATAGAAAACATATTAGTCTAACAGTAGTGGATTAGAGACATATAGAAAACATATTAGTCTAACAGTAGTGGATTAGAGACATATAGAAAACATATTAGTTAACAGTAGTGGATTAGAGACATAGAAAACATATTAGTTAACAGTGGTGGATTAGAGACAGAGAAACATATTAGTCTAACATTATTGGATTAGAGACATAGAAAACATATTAGTCTAACAGTAGTGGATTAGAGACATAGAAAACATATTAGTCTAACAGTAGTGGATTAGAGACATAGAAAACATATTAGTTAACAGTAGTGGATTAGAGACATAGAAAACACATTAGTCTAACATTAGTGGATTAGAGACATAGAAAACATATTAGTTAACAGTAGTGGATTAGAGACATATAGAAACATATTAGTCTAACATTAGTGGATTAGAGACATATAGAAAACATATTAGTCTAACAGTAGTGGATTAGCGACATAGAAAACATATTAGTTAAGTAGTGGATTAGAGACATATAGAAACATATTAGTCTAACAATAGTGGATTAGAGACATATAGAAACCATATTAGTTAACAGTAGTGGATTAGAGACATATAGAATACATATTAGTTAACAGTAGTGGATTAGAGACATATAGAAAACATATTAGTTAACAGTAGTGGATTAGAGACATAGAAAACATATTAGTCTAACAGTAGTGGATTAGAGACATAGAAAACATATTAGTCTAACAGTAGTGGATTAGAGACATATAGAAAACATATTAGTTAACAGTAGTGGATTAGAGACATAGAAAACATATTAGTCTAACAGTAGTGGATTAGAGACATATAGAAAACATATTAGTTAACAGTAGTGGATTAGAGACATAGAAAACATATTAGTCTAACAGTAGTGGATTAGAGACATATAGAAAACATATTAGTTAACAGTAGTGGATTAGAGACATAGAAAACATATTAGTCTAACATTAGTGGATTAGAGACATAGAAAACATATTAGTCTAACAGTAGTGGATTAGAGACATATAGAATACATATTAGTTAACAGTAGTGGATTAGAGACATAGAAAACATATTAGTTAACAGTAGTGGATTAGAGACATATAGAAACATATTAGTCTAACAATAGTGGATTAGAGACATATAGAAACCATATTAGTTAACAGTAGTGGATTAGAGACATATAGAAAACATATTAGTTAACAGTAGTGGATTAGAGACATATAGAAAACATATTAGTTAACAGTAGTGGATTAGAGACATAGAAAACATATTAGTCTAACAGTAGTGGATTAGAGACATAGAAAACATATTAGTCTAACAGTAGTGGATTAGAGACATATAGAAAACATATTAGTTAACAGTAGTGGATTAGAGACATAGAAAACATATTAGTCTAACAGTAGTGGATTAGAGACATATAGAAAACATATTAGTCTAACAGTAGTGGATTAGAGACATAGAAAACATATTAGTCTAACAGTAGTGGATTAGAGACATATAGAAAACATATTAGTCTAACAGTAGTGGATTAGAGACATAGAAAACATATTAGTCTAACAGTAGTGGATTAGAGACATAGAAAACATATTAGTCTAACAGTAGTGGATTAGAGACATATAGAAAACATATTAGTCTAACAGTAGTGGATTAGAGACATATAGAAAACATATTAGTCTAACAGTAGTGGATTAGTGACATAGAAAACATATTAGTCTAATAGTAGTGGATTAGAGACATATAGAAAACATATTAGTCTAACAGTAGTGGATTAGAGACATATAGAAAACATATTAGTCTAACAGTAGTGGATTAGAGACATAGAAAACATATTAGTCTAACAGTAGTGGATTAGAGACATAGAAAACATATTAGTCTAACAGTAGTGGATTAGAGACATATAGAAAACATATTAGTCTAACAGTAGTGGATTAGAGATATAGAAAACATATTAGTCTAACAGTAGTGGATTAGAGACATATAAAACATATTAGTCTAACAGTAGTGAATTAGAGACATAGAAAACATATTAGTCTAACAGTAGTGGATTAGAGACATATAGAAAACATATTAGTTAACAGTAGTGGATTAGAGACATATAGAAAACATATTAGTCTAACAGTAGTGGATTAGAGACATATAGAAAACATATTAGTCTAACAGTAGTGGATTAGAGACATATAGAAAACATATTAGTCTAACAGTAGTGGATTAGAGACATAGAAAACATATTAGTCTAACAGTAGTGGATTAGAGACATATAGAAAACATATTAGTTAACAGTAGTGGATTAGAGACATATAGAAAACATATTAGTCTAACAGTAGTGGATTAGAGACATAGAAAACATATTAGTCTAACAGTAGTGGATTAGAGACATATAGAAAACATATTAGTCTAACAGTAGTGGATTAGAGACATAGAAACATATTAGTCTAACAGTAGTGGATTAGAGACATATAGAAAACATATTAGTCTAACAGTAGTGGATTAGAGACATAGAAAACATATTAGTCTAACAGTAGTGGATTAGAGACATATAGAAAACATATTAGTCTAACAGTAGTGGATTAGAGACATATAGAAAACATATTAGTCTAACAGTAGTGGATTAGAGACATAGAAAACATATTAGTTAACAGTAGTGGATTAGAGACATATAGAAACATATTAGTCTAACATTAGTGGATTAGAGACATATAGAAAACATATTAGTCTAACAGTAGTGGATTAGCGACATAGAAAACATATTAGTTAACCGTAGTGGATTAGAGACATATAGAAACATATTAGTCTAACAATAGTGGATTAGAGACATATAGAAACATATTAGTCTAACAGTAGTGGATTAGATACACATAGAAACCATATTAGTTAACAGTAGTGGATTAGAGACATATAGAATACATATTAGTTAACAGTAGTGGATTAGAGACATATAGAATACATATTAGTCTAACATTAGTGGATTAGAGACATAGAAAACATATTAGTCTAACAGTAGTGGATTAGAGACATATAGTAAACATATTAGTCTAACAGTAGTGGATTAGAGACATAGAAAACATATTAGTCTAACATTAGTGGATTAGAGACATATAGAAAACATATTAGTCTAACAGTAGTGGATTAGAGACATATAGAAAACCTATTAGTTAACAGTAGTGGATTAGAGACATAGAAAACATATTAGTTAACAGTGGTGGATTAGAGACAGAGAAACATATTAGTCTAACATTATTGGATTAGAGACATATAGAAAACATATTAGTCTAACAGTAGTGGATTAGAGACATAGAAAACATATTAGTCTAACAGTAGTGGATTAGAGACATAGAAAACATATTAGTTAACAGTAGTGGATTAGAGACATAGAAAACACATTAGTCTAACATTAGTGGATTAGAGACATAGAAAACATATTAGTTAACAGTAGTGGATTAGAGACATATAGAAACATATTAGTCTAACATTAGTGGATTAGAGACATATAGAAAACATATTAGTCTAACAGTAGTGGATTAGCGACATAGAAAACATATTAGTTAACCGTAGTGGATTAGAGACATATAGAAACATATTAGTCTAACAATAGTGGATTAGAGACATATAGAAACCATATTAGTTAACAGTAGTGGATTAGAGACATATAGAAACATATTAGTTAACAGTAGTGGATTAGAGACATATAGAAAACATATTAGTTAACAGTAGTGGATTAGAGACATAGAAAACATATTAGTCTAACAGTAGTGGATTAGAGACATAGAAAACATATTAGTCTAACAGTAGTGGATTAGAGACATATAGAAAACATATTAGTTAACAGTAGTGGATTAGAGACATAGAAAACATATTAGTCTAACAGTAGTGGATTAGAGACATATAGAAAACATATTAGTTAACAGTAGTGGATTAGAGACATAGAAAACATATTAGTCTAACAGTAGTGGATTAGAGACATATAGAAAACATATTAGTTAACAGTAGTGGATTAGAGACATAGAAAACATATTAGTCTAACAGTAGTGGATTAGAGACATAGAAAACATATTAGTCTAACAGTAGTGGATTAGAGACATATAGAAAACATATTAGTCTAACAGTAGTGGATTAGAGACATATAGAAAACATATTAGTCTAACAGTAGTGGATTAGTGACATAGAAAACATATTAGTCTAATAGTAGTGGATTAGAGACATATAGAAAACATATTAGTCTAACAGTAGTGGATTAGAGACATAGAAAACATATTAGTCTAACAGTAGTGGATTAGAGACATAGAAAACATATTAGTCTAACAGTAGTGGATTAGAGACATAGAAAACATATTAGTCTAACAGTAGTGGATTAGAGACATATAGAAAACATATTAGTCTAACAGTAGTGGATTAGAGACATATAGAAAACATATTAGTCTAACAGTAGTGGATTAGAGACATATAAAACATATTAGTCTAACAGTAGTGGATTAGAGACATATAGAAAACATATTAGTCTAACAGTAGTGGATTAGAGACATATAGAAAACATATTAGTCTAACAGTAGTGGATTAGAGACATATAGAAAACATATTAGTCTAACAGTAGTGGATTAGAGACATAGAAAACATATTAGTCTAACAGTAGTGGATTAGAGACATATAGAAAACATATTAGTCTAACAGTAGTGGATTAGAGACATAGAACACATATTAGTCTAACAGTAGTGGATTAGAGACATATAGAAAACATATTAGTCTAACAGTAGTGGATTAGTGACATAGAAAACATATTAGTCTAATAGTAGTGGATTAGAGACATATAGAAAACATATTAGTCTAACAGTAGTGGATTAGAGACATATAGAAAACATATTAGTCTAACAGTAGTGGATTAGAGACATAGAAAACATATTAGTTAACAGTAGTGGATTAGAGACATATAGAAACATATTAGTCTAACATTAGTGGATTAGAGACATATAGAAAACATATTAGTCTAACAGTAGTGGATTAGAGACATAGAAAACATATTAGTTAACAGTAGTGGATTAGAGACATATAGAAACATATTAGTCTAACAATAGTGGATTAGAGACATATAGAAACATATTAGTCTAACAGTAGTGGATTAGATACACATAGAAACCATATTAGTTAACAGTAGTGGATTAGAGACATATAGAATACATATTAGTTAACAGTAGTGGATTAGAGACATATAGAATACATATTAGTCTAACAGTAGTGGATTAGAGACATAGAAAACATATTAGTCTAACAGTAGTGGATTAGAGACATATAGAAAACATATTAGTCTAACAGTAGTGGATTAGAGACATAGAAAACATATTAGTCTAACATTAGTGGATTAGAGACATATAGAAAACATATTAGTCTAACAGTAGTGGATTAGAGACATATAGAAAACCTATTAGTTAACAGTAGTGGATTAGAGACATAGAAAACATATTAGTTAACAGTGGTGGATTAGAGACAGAGAAACATATTAGTCTAACATTATTGGATTAGAGACATAGAAAACATATTAGTCTAACAGTAGTGGATTAGTGACATAGAAAACATATTAGTCTAATAGTAGTGGATTAGAGACATATAGAAAACATATTAGTCTAACAGTAGTGGATTAGAGACATATAGAAAACATATTAGTCTAACAGTAGTGGATTAGAGACATAGAAAACATATTAGTTAACAGTAGTGGATTAGAGACATATAGAAACATATTAGTCTAACATTAGTGGATTAGAGACATATAGAAAACATATTAGTCTAACAGTAGTGGATTAGCGACATAGAAAACATATTAGTTAACCGTAGTGGATTAGAGACATATAGAAACATATTAGTCTAACAATAGTGGATTAGAGACATATAGAAACATATTAGTCTAACAGTAGTGGATTAGATACACATAGAAACCATATTAGTTAACAGTAGTGGATTAGAGACATATAGAATACATATTAGTTAACAGTAGTGGATTAGAGACATATAGAAACATATTAGTCTAACATTAGTGGATTAGAGACATAGAAAACATATTAGTCTAACAGTAGTGGATTAGAGACATATAGTAAACATATTAGTCTAACAGTAGTGGATTAGAGACATAGAAAACATATTAGTCTAACATTAGTGGATTAGAGACATATAGAAAACATATTAGTCTAACAGTAGTGGATTAGAGACATATAGAAAACCTATTAGTTAACAGTAGTGGATTAGAGACATAGAAAACATATTAGTTAACAGTGGTGGATTAGAGACAGAGAAACATATTAGTCTAACATTATTGGATTAGAGACATAGAAAACATATTAGTCTAACAGTAGTGGATTAGAGACATAGAAAACATATTAGTCTAACAGTAGTGGATTAGAGACATAGAAAACATATTATTAGTGGATTAGAGACATAGAAAAATATTAGTCTAACATTAGTGGATTAGAGACATAGAAAACATATTAGTTAACAGTAGTGGATTAGAGACATATAGAAACATATTAGTCTAACATTAGTGGATTAGAGACATATAGAAACCATATTAGTTAACAGTAGTGGATTAGAGACATATAGAAAACATATTAGTTAACAGTAGTGGATTAGAGACATATAGAAAACATATTAGTTAACAGTAGTGGATTAGAGACATAGAAAACATATTAGTCTAACAGTAGTGGATTAGAGACATAGAAAACATATTAGTCTAACAGTAGTGGATTAGAGACATATAGAAAACATATTAGTTAACAGTAGTGGATTAGAGACATAGAAAACATATTAGTCTAACAGTAGTGGATTAGAGACATATAGAAAACATATTAGTTAACAGTAGTGGATTAGAGACATAGAAAACATATTAGTCTAACAGTAGTGGATTAGAGACATATAGAAAACATATTAGTTAACAGTAGTGGATTAGAGACATAGAAAACATATTAGTCTAACATAGAAAACATATTAGTCTAACAGTAGTGGATTAGAGACATATAGAAAACATATTAGTTAACAGTAGTGGATTAGAGACATAGAAAACATATTAGTTAACAGTAGTGGATTAGAGACATATAGAAACATATTAGTCTAACAATAGTGGATTAGAGACATATAGAAACCATATTAGTTAACAGTAGTGGATTAGAGACATATAGAATACATATTAGTTAACAGTAGTGGATTAGAGACATATAGAATACATATTAGTTAACAGTAGTGGATTAGAGACATAGAAAACATATTAGTCTAACAGTAGTGGATTAGAGACATAGAAAACATATTAGTCTAACAGTAGTGGATTAGAGACATATAGAAAACATATTAGTCTAACAGTAGTGGATTAGAGACATAGAAAACATATTAGTTAACAGTAGTGGATTAGAGACATATAGAAAACATATTAGTCTAACAGTAGTGGATTAGAGACATAGAAAACATATTAGTCTAACAGTAGTGGATTAGAGACATATAGAAAACATATTAGTCTAACAGTAGTGGATTAGAGACATATAGAAAACATATTAGTCTAACAGTAGTGGATTAGAGACATAGAAAACATATTAGTCTAACAGTAGTGGATTAGAGACATAGAAAACATATTAGTCTAACAGTAGTGGATTAGAGACATATAGAAAACATATTAGTCTAACAGTAGTGGATTAGAGACATATAGAAAACATATTAGTCTAACAGTAGTGGATTAGTGACATAGAAAACATATTAGTCTAATAGTAGTGGATTAGAGACATATAGAAAACATATTAGTCTAACAGTAGTGGATTAGAGACATATAGAAAACATATTAGTCTAACAGTAGTGGATTAGAGACATAGAAAACATATTAGTCTAACAGTAGTGGATTAGAGACATAGAAAACATATTAGTCTAACAGTAGTGGATTAGAGACATATAGAAAACATATTAGTCTAACAGTAGTGGATTAGAGACATATAGAAAACATATTAGTCTAACAGTAGTGGATTAGAGACATATAGAAACATATTAGTCTAACAGTAGTGGATTAGAGACATAGAAAACATATTAGTCTAACAGTAGTGGATTAGAGACATATTGAAAACATATTAGTCTAACAGTAGTGGATTAGAGACATAGAAAACATATTAGTCTAACAGTAGTGGATTAGAGACATATAGAAAACATATTAGTTAACAGTAGTGGATTAGAGACATATAGAAAACATATTAGTCTAACAGTAGTGGATTAGAGACATAGAAAACATATTAGTCTAACAGTAGTGGATTAGAGACATAGAACACATATTAGTCTAACAGTAGTGGATTAGCGACATAGAAAACATATTAGTTAACCGTAGTGGATTAGAGACATATAGAAACATATTAGTCTAACAATAGTGGATTAGAGACATATAGAAACATATTAGTCTAACAGTAGTGGATTAGAGACATATAGAAAACATATTAGTCTAACAGTAGTGGATTAGAGACATATAGAAACATATTAGTCTAACAGTAGTGGATTAGAGACATAGAAAACATATTAGTCTAACAGTAGTGGATTAGAGACATATTGAAAACATATTAGTCTAACAGTAGTGGATTAGAGACATAGAAAACATATTAGTCTAACAGTAGTGGATTAGAGACATATAGAAAACATATTAGTTAACAGTAGTGGATTAGAGACATATAGAAAACATATTAGTCTAACAGTAGTGGATTAGAGACATAGAAAACATATTAGTCTAACAGTAGTGGATTAGAGACATATAGAAAACATATTAGTCTAACAGTAGTGGATTAGAGACATAGAACACATATTAGTCTAACAGTAGTGGATTAGCGACATAGAAAACATATTAGTTAACCGTAGTGGATTAGAGACATATAGAAAACATATTAGTCTAACAGTAGTGGATTAGAGACATATAGAAAACATATTAGTTAACAGTAGTGGATTAGAGACATATAGAAAACATATTAGTCTAACAGTAGTGGATTAGAGACATAGAAAACATATTAGTCTAACAGTAGTGGATTAGAGACATATAGAAAACATATTAGTCTAACAGTAGTGGATTAGAGACATAGAACACATATTAGTCTAACAGTAGTGGATTAGCGACATGGAAAACATATTAGTTAACCGTAGTGGATTAGAGACATATAGAAACATATTAGTCTAACAATAGTGGATTAGAGACATATAGAAACATATTAGTCTAACAGTAGTGGATTAGAGACATATAGAAAACATATTAGTCTAACAGTAGTGGATTAGAGACATATAGAAACATATTAGTCTAACAGTAGTGGATTAGAGACATAGAAAACATATTAGTCTAACAGTAGTGGATTAGAGACATATTGAAAACATATTAGTCTAACAGTAGTGGATTAGAGACATAGAAAACATATTAGTCTAACAGTAGTGGATTATAGACATATAGAAAACATATTAGTTAACAGTAGTGGATTAGAGACATATAGAAAACATATTAGTCTAACAGTAGTGGATTAGAGACATAGAAAACATATTAGTCTAACAGTAGTGGATTAGAGACATATAGAAAACATATTAGTCTAACAGTAGTGGATTAGAGACATAGAACACATATTAGTCTAACAGTAGTGGATTAGCGACATAGAAAACATATTAGTTAACCGTAGTGGATTAGAGACATATAGAAAACATATTAGTCTAACAGTAGTGGATTAGAGACATATAGAAACATATTAGTCTAACAGTAGTGGATTAGAGACCTATAGAAAACATATTAGTCTAACAGTAGTGGATTAGAGACATATAGAAAACATATTAGTTAACAGTAGTCGATTAGTGACATATGGAAAACATATTAGTTAACAGTAGTGGATTAGAGACATATAGAATACATATTAGTTAACAGTAGTGGATTAGAGACATATAGAAAACATATTAGTCTAACAGTAGTGGATTAGTGACATATGGAAAACATATTAGTCTAACAGTAGTGGATTAGAGACATATAGAATACATATTAGTCTCACAGTAGTGGATTAGAGACATGGAAAACATATTAGTCTAACACTAGTGGATTAGAGACATATAGAAAACATATTAGTCTAACAGTAGTGGATTAGAGACATATAGAATACATATTAGTTAACAGTAGTGGATTAGAGACATAGAAAACATATTAGTTAACAGTAGTGGATTAGATACATATAGAAAACATATTAGTTAACAGTAGTGGATTAGAGACATAGAAAACATATTAGTCTAACAGTAGTGGATTAGAGACATAGAAAACATATTAGTCTAACAGTAGTGGATTAGAGACATATAGAATACATATTAGTTAACAGTAGTGGATTAGAGACATAGAAAACATATTAGTTAACAGTAGTGGATTAGAGACATATAGAATACATATTAGTTAACAGTAGTGGATTAGAGACATAGAAAACATATTAGTTAACAGTAGTGGATTAGAGACATATAGAAAACATATTAGTTAACAGTAGTGGATTAGAGACATAGAAAACATATTAGTCTAACAGTAGTGGATTAGAGACATATAGAAAACATATTAGTTAACAGTAGTGGATTAGAGACATAGAAAACATATTAGTCTAACAGTAGTGGATTAGAGACATAGAAAACATATTAGTCTAATAGTAGTGGATTAGAGACATATAGAAAACATATTAGTCTAACAGTAGTGGATTAGAGACATATAGAAAACATATTAGTCTAACAGTAGTGGATTAGTGACATAGAAAACATATTAGTCTAATAGTAGTGGATTAGAGACATATAGAAAACATATTAGTCTAACAGTAGTGGATTAGAGACATAGAAAACATATTAGTCTAACAGTAGTGGATTAGAGACATATAGAAAACATATTAGTCTAACAGTAGTGGATTAGAGACATATAGAAAACATATTAGTCTAACAGTAGTGGATTAGTGACATAGAAAACATATTAGTCTAATAGTAGTGGATTAGAGACATATAGAAAACATATTAGTCTAACAGTAGTGGATTAGAGACATATAGAAAACATATTAGTCTAACAGTAGTGGATTAGAGACATAGAAAACATATTAGTCTAACAGTAGTGGATTAGAGACATATAGAAAACATATTAGTCTAACAGTAGTGGATTAGAGACATATTGAAAACATATTAGTCTAACAGTAGTGGATTAGAGACATAGAAAACATATTAGTCTCACAGTAGTGGATTAGAGACATATAGAAAACATATTAGTCTAACAGTAGTGGATTAGAGACATATAGAAAACATATTAGTCTAACAGTAGTGGATTAGAGACATAGAAAACATATTAGTCTAACAGTAGTGGATTAGAGACATATAGAAAACATATTAGTCTAACAGTAGTGGATTAGAGACATATAGAAACATATTAGTCTAACAGTAGTGGATTAGAGACATAGAAAACATATTAGTCTAACAGTAGTGGATTAGAGACATATAGAAAACATATTAGTCTAACAGTAGTGGATTAGAGACATAGAACACATATTAGTCCAACAGTAGTGGATTAGAGACATAGAAAACATATTAGTCTAACAGTAGTGGATTAGTGACATAGAAAACATATTAGTCTAATAGTAGTGGATTAGAGACATATAGAAAACATATTAGTCTAACAGTAGTGGATTAGTGACATAGAAAACATATTAGTCTAATAGTAGTGGATTAGAGACATATAGAAAACATATTAGTCTAACAGTAGTGGATTAGAGACATAGAAAACATATTAGTCTAACAGTAGTGGATTAGAGACATATAGAAAACATATTAGTCTAACAGTAGTGGATTAGAGACATATAGAAAACATATTAGTCTAACAGTAGTGGATTAGAGACATATAGAAAACATATTAGTCTAACAGTAGTGGATTAGAGACATATAGAAAACATATTAGTCTAACAGTAGTGGATTAGAGACATAGAAAACATATTAGTCTAACAGTAGTGGATTAGAGACATATAGAAAACATATTAGTCTAACAGTAGTGGATTAGAGACATATAGAAACATATTAGTCTAACAGTAGTGGATTAGAGACATATAGAAAACATATTAGTCTAACAGTAGTGGATTAGAGACATATTGAAAACATATTAGTCTAACAGTAGTGGATTAGAGACATATAGAAAACATATTAGTTAACAGTAGTGGATTAGAGACATATAGAAAACATATTAGTCTAACAGTAGTGGATTAGAGACATATTGAAATCATATTAGTCTAACAGTAGTGGATTAGAGACATAGAAAACATATTAGTCTCACAGTAGTGGATTAGAGACATATAGAAAATTTATTAGTCTAACAGTAGTGGATTAGAGACATAGAAAACATATTAGTCTAACAGTAGTGGATTAGAGACATATTGAAAACATATCAGTTAACAGTAGTGGATTAGAGACATATAGAAAACATATTAGTTAACAGTAGTGGATTAGAGACATATAGAAAACATATTAGTTAACAGTAGTGGATTAGAGACATATAGAAAACATATTAGTCTAACAGTAGTGGATTAGAGACATATTGAAAACATATTAGTCTAACAGTAGTGGATTAGAGACATAGAAAACATATTAGTCTCACAGTAGTGGATTAGAGACATATAGAATACATATTAGTCTAACAGTAGTGGATTAGAGACATATAGAAAACATATTAGTCTAACAGTAGTGGATTAGAGACATAGAAAACATATTAGTCTAACAGTAGTGGATTAGAGACATATAGAAAACATATTAGTCTAACAGTAGTGGATTGGAGACATATAGAAAACATATTAGTCTAACAGTAGTGGATTAGAGACATATAGAAACATATTAGTCTAACAGTAGTGGATTAGAGACATAGAAAACATATTAGTCTAACAGTAGTGGATTAGAGACATATAGAAAACATATTAGTTAACAGTAGTGGATTAGAGACATAGAAAACATATTAGTCTAACAATAGTGGATTAGAGACATATAGAATACATATTAGTCTAACAGTAGTGGATTAGAGACATATAGAAAACATATTAGTCTAACAGTAGTGGATTAGAGACATAGAAAACATATTAGTCTAACAGTAGTGGATTAGAGACATATAGAAAACATATTAGTCTAACAGTAGTGGATTAGAGACATATTTAAAACATATTAGTCTAACAGTAGTGGATTAGAGACATATAGAAAACATATTAGTTAACAGTAGTGGATTAGAGACATATAGAAAACATATTAGTCTAACAGTAGTGGATTAGAGACATATTGAAAACATATTAGTCTAACAGTAGTGGATTAGAGACATAGAAAACATATTAGTCTAACAGTAGTGGATTAGAGACATATTGAAAACATATCAGTTAACAGTAGTGGATTAGAGACATATAGAAAACATATTAGTTAACAGTAGTGGATTAGAGACATATAGAAAACATATTAGTTAACAGTAGTGGATTAGAGACATATAGAAAACATATTAGTCTAACAGTAGTGGATTAGAGACATATTGAAAACATATTAGTCTAACAGTAGTGGATTAGAGACATAGAAAACATATTAGTCTCACAGTAGTGGATTAGAGACATATAGAAAACATATTAGTCTAACAGTAGTGGATTAGAGACATAGAAAACATATTAGTCTAACAATAGTGGATTAGAGACATAGAAAACATATTAGTCTAACAATAGTGGATTAGAGACATATAGAAAACATATTAGTCTAACAGTAGTGGATTAGTGACATAGAAAACATATTAGTCTAACAATAGTGGATTAGAGACATATAGAAAACATATTAGTCTAACAGTAGTGGATTAGAGACATATAGAAAACATATTAGTCTAACAGTAGTGGATTAGAGACATAGAAAACATATTAGTCTAACAGTAGTGGATTAGAGACATATAGAAAACATATTAGTCTAACAGTAGTGGATTGGAGACATATAGAAAACATATTAGTCTAACAGTAGTGGATTAGAGACATATAGAAACATATTAGTCTAACAGTAGTGGATTAGAGACATAGAAAACATATTAGTCTAACAGTAGTGGATTAGAGACATAGAAAACATATTAGTTAACAGTAGTGGATTAGAGACATATAGAAAACATATTAGTCTAACAGTAATGGATTAGAGACATAGAACACATATTAGTCCAACAGTAGTGGATTAGAGACATATAGAAAACATATTAGTCTAACAGTAATGGATTAGAGACATAGAAAACATATTAGTTAACAGTAGTGGATTAGAGACATATAGAAAACATATTTGTCTAACAGTGGAATCCTGATAGCAACATGTGCAACTCTAAATCCTGTAAAGCTCTCAGTAAGCCATCCAGCAGTAACTGTATAAAGTAGTGTACATTGTGATTGGAACACTGTTTTACAACTGGACAGCAAAATTGGTGCTGAAAAATGAAATGACTCAATGCCCACAACACCAATAAACATACATACCCTCTCTTCGTCTCTCCTCCATTCAGCTCCTTTTGACTGCATCTACACGGTGTGTGTGTGAGATTGATTGATTGATTGGCAGCGAGGAGGAGAGGGAGTCGGGCATCGGCTCAGAATATGAATGCAGCTCAATCAATAGTGTTTATGATTAAGGCTGTCTCCGTATCAGCGTCCATCTTGTGTTACATTCCCTCCGCTGCAGATAAGACTGTAAAACCAACAACATGCTCTCAGATAAACTCTGTATACCAGCCTAGTTGGATCCTATTGGATACCAGAATGTGTAGATAACAGTGGATACGAGGGGTTTGTCGGGTACATCATGTCTGTAGTCATGAACAGCTACACTGATACACCATGTTTTTTAGCCGTAAACATTTTGTGTCACTATGACAGGAAATGCTGTTTTTTGGGAGTAAACATTTTGTGGAACTACGTTTTGTCATTTCAAGTCACAAACACTTTATATGTTCTGCTATTCAAACCCCCAAATACAAAGGCAGATGGCACAATACATGAGCTATTCACCAAGACACAACAAGATCACATTTCTTTCAACTTGAGGTCACAGTTCTTTGACCCACATTCTCTTCAGTTGTCTTGTGTGGTTGTTATGGTTACGCTTTGCTTTCTTTTCTCCGGTAGATGGGTTTGGGTCAAATAATCAAGTTGACTCAAAAGAGAAAAAGTTTTGTTGTTTATTTTGCCTATTCTGATCGAAACTCAAGAAACCATAAAACTATCGTCTGTCATTGGTTCCATCATCCTTATTAACCTCTCTGTCCCTCTCAGGCACCTGAATCAGAAATGTAGCAGGCAAGAGAGAACAGCTGAACAACTATGTTGGCTCAATCCTATGATCCTGCGGTGTTATACTTCCAGCCTCATAAAACCTTTAGCCTCGGGCGGAGCTCGCAGCCGCGGATCAGAAATAAGCTCTAGCTTCTTCTAGTTTCTGTAGACACACACACACACACACACACACACACACACACACACACACACACACACACACACACACACACACACACACACACACACACACACACACACACACACACACACACACACCAACTCAGTGTGAAACCATCTGGAACCGTCGTGGGAAAGATTAAGAGTAATACATTTCAACTTCTATGGTATGACTACTCAGTCTGTCTACATCCAGAGATGTTTCTGTTTCTGCAGGGTTTGCAAAACGCAGTCATTAAGGCCAAACGTGTGTATACACAGCATTTCTCTTTTCACTACTAAGTTTTACTAAGTTTTTTAAAATCTTTGAGGCTTTACAGGGCCAAAAAGCATCTGGTGAGCGCTCCTGTTGTGTTGAGTCCACACGAAACAAAATGGAGATGGATTGTCGAAGAGGGAGGCAGAGTGGTACAAATGTATTGTTAGAACGTTTCTAACTTTTTACCAAAATACATCTGCAGATACGCAAAGGGAAGTCTCTCTCCGTTTCTCGTCAGACACTGAAAACACAAATAAAAAACACACAAGATAGAAAACACAAAGTGCAGGAGTACGAGAAACCAGTTCCAGTAGGGGAAACCTGTTGTTCATTGTTTGACAGAAATCTCATCTGTACTGGACGATGTGAGACCAGGAAGTAGAAGAGAAGTCTGGAGTTCTGACGAACAGCTGTCCTGTTCTATTTCCTTCATTTTGTCTCCCAAATACGCCAAACTGCTAATTGTTTTCTACCACGCTGCAAACGTTAGGGTGGATGCAAATGTGTGATGTATTCCGGTTGATGCGACCTTGGCTTTGACAGAGCGTGTGCAACACAACAACACAGTGAAAGGCTGGATATAGAGGTCAGAGCTCTAGCTACTGTAGCTACTCACTTAATAATGACTATACATAATTGCTTAAAATCACATGATGCACACCAGATGATGTCATCAGAAACACTTATCTTCCTATATATTTTTGACAACAAAACATAGTAACGCGCCATTTTCACATATGTTGATGTCTTGGTGGCGCTATAGATGATGACAATGAAGTTGAACACTTGTATAATTTGACTTTAAGCCGCCTCACACTGTGCGTTGCTCTAACAAAGGTCACATTGAATGTAAAAGCTTAGCACCAAACACCAGGATATGCATCCATCCTAAGTGTCCGGAACATTCCTTCAGACTGTACTGAGTCGTGACACATGCACAATTATATTTGTACAGTAATCATCGAGGTTGGGAGAATGCAGGAAAAACAAAGACCATGGGAGCGAACAGAGATTTTATATTGCTGACATTTTGTCTCTAAGACCTTTTTACATCGTCTGTGACCTCTGCTTTATTTTAATACCCAATTAAACCAATCCAACAAAGGGCGAAAGAGGTGAAGAAATTACTTTAAAAAAAAAGTCAGAATGGGGTAGAGAACGAAGAATTTCTATTGCTGACATTTAGTCTCTAAGACCTTTTTACATCATCTCTGATCTCTGCTTTATTCTCAACCAAGAAAAATAACAATGTGTGAAAGAGGTAGAGAAGGGAACATAACTTTCAAAAATAAAAAGGAGTCACAATGGCTTCATGAATAATGAACAACCTCGCCGCAGCCTTTAATTAGAGGTTATTCATTTTGGGGGGGAAATTCTTTATTTATTTCCGCAGCTGCGTCACAATGTATTGTGCCCAACGTATCGAGGCAATTGATAAACATATCCATCAAATTAGAAGGGAATTGCGACGCTACTACCGGCGTTCCTCGTTTAAATGAATCCTGGAGAAAAGCCCCGTAATGGATTTGAGTTTAATTACGAGCTCGTTCACACAGGCACAAATCATCGCCGAGCTTTTGTCCATGGATCCTGTAGTCTTAATGTATTATAGTCACTCTTCTTCCCAAAAGCTCTCTCTTCACCTCCCCTTTAACCGTGGGGATGTTACTAAATGTTCTTAAAAGAAGTGGATGGTGTTTAAAGTATCTGGTAGCGTGATGTGCTCCAAAAGTGATGACATTTTTACCCTGATCTGTGTGTACCAGTGGAGACTGCTGAGGGGAGGACGGCTCATAGTAATGGCTGGAATGGAGTCAATGGAATGGGAACCACATGTTTGATACTATTCCATTCACTCCTTTGCAGCCATTATTATGAGCCTCCCCTCAGTAGCCTCCACTGGTGTGTGTGTGTGCTGGTGGGCCAATGAGTGAGTGTGTGTGGGTGGGCGAGTGTGCATGGGTGAGTGAGTGTATGTGTGTGTTGACTACTAAGTGTTGTATTTAGAAACATTTGCATGTTGTGTGGGTGGCACAGGCTGTCTTGTAGGTTTACGTGTTGGTGGGTACAGTACACAGCATCTCTGAGCGGAAAGAGCTTCTTGAATGCTGATCTGTCAATGAAGAGTGTGTGTGTGCGCGCGTGTGTGTGTGTGTGTGTGTGTGTGTGTGTGTGTGTGTGTGTGTGTGTGTGTGTGTGTGTGTGTGTGTGTGTGTGTGTGTGTGTGTGTGTGGTGTAGATGGGTGGTGGGTGACTGGTGATTTAAACGTGCAGTTTGATTGCAAGTGTACATATGTGGGTGGGATTAGGGTACTGTATCGCGTTCCAAATGCAAGAATCACACACTCACAACGCTGTGATTATCTGATGAATGGCAACGTGCCATCGGCTCAGCTGTGCTTCTCTGTACGTGGGTCTGTGGCACTTCAGGGTGAGAGAGAGACTGGATGGGCCAAGCATCTCTCTCTCTCTCTGACAGACTGACGAAAGAGAGGTACAGCTACTCCAATTCAGCCTGGCTGGGACTCGATGACAAGCGTGTGTGTGTGTGTGTGTGTGTGTGTGTGTGTGTGTGTGTGTGTGTGTGTGTGTGTGTGTGTGTGTGTGTGTGTGTGTGTGTGTGTGTGTGTGTGTGTGTGTGTGTGTGTGCCTGCCATTGGAGCAGTGACAAGAGGTCCATTTTGATCCTGCTCCTGCCACATTGTGTCTGTGTGTACGATCTGTTATTTCCTCTTCACAGTGAAAACCCTGAAATACCTCAGTATTCTCTCTGTTACCTTCATACCTTCATTGTCAGGAAGCATTCTACTAGAAAGGCTATAGATGTGCTGTATCATACAGTATCAGGGAGGAAGAATCGTTTTTTTTGACACCCTTCCCCCAAGACCTTCAAAACACAAAAACGGAGTCAAGCTGACATGCAAGAATGGGGTGACAGTGGTTGTGTGTGCTTGTGTGTATAGCTGTGATAATGTTGACAGTGGTTGTGTGTGCTTGTGTGTATAGCTGTGATAATGTTGACAGTGGTTGTGTGTGCTTGTGTGTATAGCTGTGTTAATGTTGACAGTGGTTGTGTGTGCCTGTGTGTATAGCTGTGATAATGTTGACAGTGGTTGTGTGTATAGCTGTGATAATGTTGACAGTGGTTGTGTGTGCCTGTGTGTAGCTGTGATAATGTTGACAGTGGTTGGGTGTGCCTGTGTGTATAGCTGTGATAATGTTGACAGTGGTTGTGTGTATAGCTGTGATAATGTTGACAGTGGTTGTGTGTGCCTGTGTGTAGCTGTGATAATGTTGACAGTGGTTGTGTGTGCCTGTGTATAGCTGTGATAATGTTGACAGTGGTTGTGTGTGCCTGTGTGTATAGCTGTGATAATGTTGGCAGTGGTTGTGTGTGCTTGTGTGTATAGCTGTGTTAATGTTGACAGTGGTTGTGTGTGCTTGTGTGTATAGCTGTGATAATGTTGCCAGTGGTTGTGTGTGCTTGTGTGTATAGCTGTGATAATGTTGACAGTGGTTGTGTGTGCTTGTGTGTATAGCTGTGATAATGTTGACAGTGGTTGTGTGTGCTTGTGTGTATAGCTGTGATAATGTTGACAGTGGTTGTGTGTGCTTGTGTGTATAGCTGTGATAATGTTGACAGTGGTTATGTGTGCTTGTGTGTATAGCTGTGATAATGTTGACAGTGGTTGTGTGTGCTTGTGTGTATAGCTGTGATAATGTTGACAGTGGTTGTGTGTGCCTGTGTGTATAGCTGTGATAATGTTGACAGTGGTTGTGTGTGCCTGTGTGTAGCTGTGATAATGTTGACAGTGGTTGTGTGTATAGCTGTGATAATGTTGACAGTGGTTGTGTGTGCTTGTGTGTATAGCTGTGATAATGTTGACAGTGGTTGTGTGTGCCTGTGTGTATAGCTGTGATAATGTTGACAGTGGTTGTGTGTGCTTGTGTGTATAGCTGTGATAATGTTGACAGTGGTTGTGTGTGCTTGTGTGTATAGCTGTGATAATGTTGACAGTGGTTGTGTGTATAGCTGTGATAATGTTGACAGTGGTTGTGTGTGCTTGTGTGTATAGCTGTGATAATGTTGACAGTGGTTGTGTGTGCCTGTGTGTATAGCTGTGATAATGTTGACAGTGGTTGTGTGTGCCTGTGTGTATAGCTGTGATAATGTTGCATCTAGGTGGTAGGGGTAGGAGTCAGGCGCAGGAGAGCCAGGATGTCTGAGAAGCGTGTTTTAATAAGAAAGTCCACCAACACAGGTACAACGCCCTCGACAACAGAGAACAGAGGAACAAACAAAGTTCCGACAATCACAAACTTAAGAATCCGTGAAAACAAATAACGGCATAACCTCACTGAGCACCTCACAATGAAAGACTAATCCTGCACAAACTTAGACAGGCAACAGAGTACATATATACACACAGAGATTAATGCAAATGAAACCAGGTGTGAAAAAGAACCAAAGACAAAACAAACAGAACAGGAAAAAGGGATCCGTGATGGCTAGTAGACCGCCGAGCGCCGACCGAACAGGGTTACCTTCGGTAGAAGTCGTGACAATAGCTCAAGAGGGTTGTATTGTACCTTGTGTCTATGGGTGTGTCGCTTAGGGTGGGTGTGGTTCACTGACCCGTAGCTGTATGGGATGTTACTTCACCCATCAGGGTGGACAGGAAGGGGACATGAAAGGAACGGGAAAGGGACATGAAAGGGACAGGAAAGGGACGGGAAAGGGACATGAAGGGACATGAAAGGGACATGAAGGGGACAGGAAAGGGACGGGAAAGGGACAGGAAAGGGACAGGAAAGGGACAGGAAGGGGACAGGAAGGGGTTAGTGAAACAGTGGGGATTGTAACCTTATATCGTTCCATAATTATGTAACAACCTTTCACCCCTAGAACACCTCGGGGGTACCCGTCCACACACACACACACACACACACACACACACACACACACACACACACACACACACACACACACACACACACGCACACACACACACACACACACACACAGCTATCAAAGGTGTTTACTGTCATCTATTTAGTTCCCACAGACCCCTAGTGTCCCCCTGCTATGTACACAATGTCCACACTGATCTGTAGACAGCGGCTGGTACCGTCAGCTCGTCTCTGTTTGTCCCCTCAGGAGAACCCTGTTTGCTTCCAGATAGAACCCTTTGGTGGTGAAATAGTCTGCGGAATCCCAGACCTATCGGGAAATGCAGCACTAGGTCTGGGATTCATGGCAGATTTTCTTGGCCAGTTAGGGGAGGGTGCTCTTCAGATAGACAACTCTCCCAACAAATCACGTGTTTGGGTCGGCGGGGCTTTAAAATAATCCCCTAAAATCCCAACATTGTCTAGCACACAATGTAGACACAGATAGTAACAGCCAGTCAACTGTACGTTTGTAATGCTAACATCATGGCGCATGCAATCTACTCACTTGCAAAGTATAATAATTGAAAATACTCTCCCTCCTCGAGCTCATCTAGCTAGCTAGCGGAAATGTTTACGGCTGGGGTCTGGATGGATTTTCCAGCGCTCAACTCCACCTTTTCCTCGCTGCTAAACTGTCGTTGGTTTAATTACAGATGTGTTTGCCGGACCATTGGTACATTATAGGAGGCTCTAGTGGTGAAAGGTTCCACATAGAATTTTGTATTAGTGAAAGAGTTCCACATATAATTTTGTATTAGTCAAAGGCTTCCACATAGAATTTTGTATTAGTCAAAGGGTTCCAACATAGATCTTTGTATTAGTGAAAGGGTTCCACATAGAATTTTGTATTAGTGAAAGAGTTCCACATATAATTTTGTATTAGTCAAAGGGTTCCACATAGATCTTTGTATTAGTGAAAGGGTTCCACATAGATCTGTGTATTAGTGAAAGGGTTCCACATAGAACGTTGTATTAGTGAAAGGGTTCCACATAGAATTTTGTATTAGTGAAAGAGTTCCACATAGAATTTTGTATTAGTCAAAGGGTTCCACATAGATCTTTGTATTAGTGAAAGGGTTCCACATAGATCTGTGTATTAGTGAAAGGGTTCCACATAGAACGTTGTATTAGTGAAAGGGTTCCACATAGATCTGTGTATTAGTGAAAGGGTTCCACATAGAACTTTGTATTAGTGAAAGGGTTCCACATAGATCTTTGTATTAGTGAAAGGGTTCCACATAGATCTTTGTATTAGTGAAAGGGTTCCATATAGATCTTTGTATTAGTGAAAGGGTTCTACATAGATCTTTGTATTAGTGAAAGGGTTCCACATAGATCTTTGTATTAGTGAAAGGGTTCCACATAGATCTGTGTATTAGTGAAAGGGTTCCATATAGAATTTTGTATTAGTGAAAGGGTTCCATATAGATCTTTGTATTAGTGAAAGGGTTCCATATAGATCTTTGTATTAGTGAAAGGGTTCCACATAGATATTTGTATTAGTGAAAGGGTTCCATATAGATCTTTGTATTAGTGAAAGGGTTCCACATAGATCTTTGTATTAGTGAAAGGGTTCCATATAGATCTTTGTATTAGTGAAAGGGTTCCACATAGATCTTTGTATAAGTGAAAGGGTTCCACATAGATCTTTGTATTAGTGAAAGGGTTCCACATAGATCTTTGTATTAGTGAAAGGGTTCCATATAGATCTTTGTATTAGTGAAAGGGTTCCACATAGATCTTTGTATAAGTGAACGGGTTCCATATAGATCTTTGTATTAGTGAAAGGGTTCCACATAGATCTTTGTATTAGTGAAAGGGTTCCATATAGATCTTTGTATTAGTGAAAGGGTTCCACATAGAACTTTGTATAAGTGAACGGGTTCCAATTCGGATCATACTGGCTGCCATTTTGTATTTTTTGTATTGAACCTGCCGTTCAGGGGCTTTTTTGTTGTTGTTGCATTGACCTTCTCTCACTTGTGATTCGGTGAAACTACATGCAATACCCATTACGTTTTTGGTCTCTACAGATGAAAAATAACTCAAATTGTAAGATAAGAATTCTGTGCTAATACAGTGCCTTGGGAAAGTATTCAGAACCCTTGACTTTTTCCACATTTTGTTATGTTAAAGCCTTTTTTTTAATAGATGTTTTTTTTAACCCATCAGCAATCTACACACAATAATATATATATATTTTATTTTTTTTAACTTATTTCCATAACTATTCAGATTCAGTATTGAGCTCAGGAGTATCCTGTTTCCATTGATAATCATTGAGATGTTTCTATTTCTTTGGAGTCCACCTGTGGTAATTCAATTGATTGGACATGATTTGGAAAGGCAAACACCTGTCTTTATAAGGTCCCACAGTTGACAGCTCATGTCATAGCAAAAACCAAGCCATGAGGTCGAAGGAATTGTCCATAGAGCTCCGAGACAGGATTGTGTCGAGGCACAGTTCTGGGGAAGGGTAGCAAGAAATGCCTGCGGCATTTAATGTCCCCAAGAACACAGTGGCCTCCATCATTCTTAAATGGAAGAAGTTTTGAACCACCAAGACTCTTCCTAGAGGTGGCCGCCCGGCCAAACTGAGCGATCGGGGGAGAAGGATCTTATTAAGAATTAGTTCTTAACTGACTTGCCTAATTAAATGTTAAAACTGTACCTCCATTGGAAGAGGACAAGTGTTTGTTTGCAGATCACGATGTCAAAACGTCTGTCTGGAAGAGACTGACAGTATCTGTGGTCTTCATTCCCTCAGTGGATCGATGCTCGTTGATTTTCAGAAAGCAAGTGCAACTAACAATGGATGACCTCTCAGCTGACCTTTCTAAGAATTTATCTGACACATTTCTTTGACAATGACAAAGAAGGAGGGAAAGTGGTTAATAAGAAATGACAGAACGAAAGAAAGGCAGAGTAGTCTGCATGGTCTCCCCACTTCTCATTCTGTTACACTCTCTTTTCTCAGAACATAGAAAAGGAAACAGAGAGGCAAACTTACCCGTTCAGCATTTTCTAAAGTGGTGCATTAGCTCCTGCGTGCGTTACTGCAAGTGTGTGTGTGCTCGTCTTCCCGCCATCACTGCAGCTAACAGAGAGATCTGTCTGTCTGAAGAAGGTTGCAGCCTCTCCTGGGTGTTAAATCACTAACAGAACAGTCTATAGTCTAAGATTCACTCTCCACTATCTGCAGTCTGCACGGACATGTAGTCGCTCTAATTAGGTTGCCTGGCTGCCTGGCTCCATGTGAACCTGCTCTTGCTCGTGCGTGCACGTGTGTGTGTGTGCGTGCGCGCGCATGCATGTATTTGTAACATATAAGTACATAATGTGTTGGGTATCATTTAGCTGAGTCAGCTTGTAATGTCTCCAGCTCTATGTTACAGAGCTGACAGTACAACTTCCTCATACTGTCTTCAGCTCTATGCTACGGGGCTGACAGTACAACTCCCTCATACTGTCTCCAGCTCTATGTTACAGGGCTGACAGTACAACTCCCTCATACTGTCTTCAGCTCTATGCTACGGGGCTGACAGTACAACTCCCTCATACTGTCTCCAGCTCTATGTTACAGGGCTGACAGTACAACTCCCTCATACTGTCTTCAGCTCTATGCTACGGGGCTGACAGTACAACTCCCTCATACTGTCTCCAGCTCTATGTTACAGGGCTGACAGTACAACTCCCTCATACTGTCTTCAGCTCTATGCTACGGGGCTGACAGTACAACTCCCTCATACTGTCTCCAGCTCTATGTTACAGGGCTGACAGTACAACTCCCTCATACTGTCTTCAGCTCTATGCTACGGGGCTGACAGTACAACTCCCTCATACTGTCTCCAGCTCTATGTTACAGGGCTGACAGTACAACTCCCTCATACTGTCTTCAGCTCTATGCTACGGGGCTGACAGTACAACTCCCTCATACTGTCTCCAGCTCTATGCTACGGGGCTGACAGTACAACTCCCTCATACTGTCTCCAGCTCCATGCTACGGGGCTGACCGTACAACTCCCTCATACTGTCTCCAGCTCTATGCTACGGGGCTGACAGTACAACTCCCTCATAATGTCTCCAGCTCTATGCTAAGGGGCTGACAGTACAACCCCAGTACAACTCCCTCATACTGTCTCGAACTCTATGCTACGGGGCTGACAGTACAACTCCCTCATACTGTCTCCAGCTCTATGTTACAGGGCTGACAGTACAACTCCCTCATACTGTCTCCAGCTCTATGCTATGGGGCTGACCGTACAACTCCCTCATACTGTCTCCAGCTCTATGTTACAGGGCTGACAGTACAACTCCCTCATACTGTCTCCAGCTCTATGCTACGGGGCTGACAGTACAACTCCCTCATACTGTCTCCAGCTCTATGTTACGGGGCTGACCGTACAACTCCCTCATACTGTCTCCAGCTCTATGTTACAGGGCTGACAGTACAACTCCCTCATACTGTCTCCAGCTCTGTGCTACGGGGCTGACAGTACAACTCCCTAAACTGTCTCCAGCTCTTTGCTACGGGGCTGACAGTACAACTCCCTCGCTAGCTGTGCTATGTACACATAACCAATTATATATACATTATTTAGTATCTACTAGTCCTTAGATAGATACAGAATGCTGAATCAACAACACAACCATCTCCTCTCAGCTAACAGGCAGAGAGCAAGAGGACAATTAGACCCTGATTAGTCACCAATGGCGGCAGGGTAGCCTAGTGGTTAGAGCTTTGGACTAGTAACTGGAAAGTTGCGAGTTCAAATCCCCGAGCTGACATATGTGAACAGTATGTGTGTGTACATAATGTGTGTATAGTGTGTGTGTGGCTCTAGTACAGTACATCTTAGGAAAAAGGGTTCCAAAAGGTTTCTTGGGCTGTCCCAATAGAAAAACCCTTTTGATTCCAGATAAAACCCCTTTTGATCCAGGTAGAACCCTTCTGAATCATCTGTATAAATGGTTCTACATGGAATCCAAAAGGGTTCTACCTGGAACCAAAATAGTTCCACCCTTGAGCCAAAAATGATTCTTCAAAGGGTTCTCCTCTGGGGACAGCAGAAAAACCCTTTTAGGTTCTAGATAGAACGTTATTTTTCTCTGGGTATATGTGTTCTCCTAAAACACTGTGACCAGGTTAGAAAAATCCCTGAACTCTCTGCCCACCCAACACACACCAATTAGTTTAGCCCTCTTCCTCTCTTGAGTACCTAGTATATTCCTATGGCGTTGCCATCCAATGGAATGGCTCTGACTGAGCAGACTCTGGCACTCTCCCAGCAGTCATCTGGCCAAATTAACAGCGCACACTTCACAATTAATTATGATTAATCGCTGTCCATGGAAAGCAGCCTAGCACGCTGTTGCGACTTAGCATCCGCAACGTCTTTTCTAAACAGTCTATGATGGCTGTTAAGAAAGCTGGGCCTGTTCATCCAATCCATTCCCTGGTAATACTCTCATTTAGTCGTTGTCTGTGTGTGTCTGTGTGTCATATTTTAACCTTTATTTAAGAACAAATTCTTATTTTCAATGACGGCCTATGAACAGTGGGTTAACTGCCTGTTCAGGGGCAGAACAACAGACCTTATGATTTACACAGTAGTGATTTTAGCATGTACATCTTGGTGGGGCAAACTCCCCCCAAAATGTTTTGTTTTTAGATGCATGCCAGCAATGCCACTATACAATACATTAATTCCACTATAACGGTGACAAGTGTTGCCCACAAACTGTTAAGGCCGACAGAAAGCTGCTCCAACAGCAGAGCTTTCTTTACAGCACAATGGAGTGAACCCTTACCAACACTACACCTGACTATCAGCAGAACCTTGTCTGGCAGTGAAACAGTTCATTCAGCCTCGTTTACTGCCTTAAAAAAAATCCTAGCTGAGGTATGGCTGTGGTCAGTCATATCAGATCTCCCTGGCATATTACATAATTGATGGTATGGCTGTGGTCAGTCATATCAGATCTCCCTGGCATATTACATAATTGATGGTATGGCTGTGGTCATGTCAGATCTCCATGGCATATTACATAATTGATGGTATGGCTGTGGTCAGCCATATCAGATCTCCCTGGCATATTACATAATTGATGGTATGGCTGTGGTCAGCCATATCAGATCTCCCTGGCATATTACATAATTGATGGTATGGCTGTGGTCAGCCATATCAGATCTCCCTGGCATATTACATCATTGATGGTATGGCTGTGGTCATGTCAGATCTCCATGGCATATGACATAATTGATGGTATAGCTGTGGTCATGTCAGATCTCCATGGCATATTACATAATTGATGGTATGGCTGTGGTCAGCCATATCAGATCTCCATGGCATATTAGATCATTGATGGTATGGCTGTGGTCAGCCATATCAGATCTCCCTGGCATATTACATAATTGATGGTATGGGCTGTGGTCATGTCAGATCTCCATGGCATATTACATAATTGATGGTATGGCTGTGGTCAGCCATATCAGATCTCCCTGGCATATTACATAATTGATGGTATAGCTGTGGTCAGCCATATCAGATCTCCATGGCATATTACATAATTGATGGTATGGGCTGTGGTCAGCCATATCAGATCTCCCTGGCATATTACATAATTGATGGTATGGCTGTGGTCAGCCATATCAGATCTCCATGGCATATTACATAATTGATGGTATGGCTGTGGTCAGCCATATCAGATCTCCCTGGCATATTACATAATTGATGGTATGGGCTGTGGTCAGCCATATCAGATCTCCCTGGCATATTACATAATTGATGGTATGGGCTGTGGTCAGCCATATCAGATCTCCCTGGCATATTACATCATTGATGGTATGGGCTGTGGTCAGCCATATCAGATCTCCCTGGCATATTACATAATTGATGGTATGGGCTGTGGTCAGCCATATCAGATCTCCCTGGCATATTACATAATTGATGGTATAGCTGTGGTCAGCCATATCAGATCTCCCTGGCATATTACATAATTGATGGTATGGCTGTGGTCAGCCATATCAGATCTCCCTGGCATATTACATAATTGATGGTATAGCTGTGGTCAGCCATATCAGATCTCCCTGGCATATTACATAATTGATGGTATGGCTGTGGTCAGCCATATCAGATCTCCCTGGCATATTACATAATTGATGGTATGGCTGTGGTCAGCCATATCAGATCTCCCTGGCATATTACATAATTGATGGTATGGGCTGTGGTCAGCCATATCAGATCTCCCTGGCATATTACATAATTGATGGTATGGGCTGTGGTCAGCCATATCAGATCTCCCTGGCATATTACATAATTGATGGTATGGCTGTGGTCAGCCATATCAGATCTCCCTGGCATATTACATAATTGATGGTATGGCTGTGGTCAGCCATATCAGATCTCCCTGGCATATTACATAATTGATGGTATGGGCTGTGGGCAGCCATATCAGATCTCCCTGGCATATTACATAATTGATGGTATGGGCTGTGGTCAGCCATATCAGATCTCCCTGGCATATTACATAATTGATGGTATGGGCTGTGGTCAGCCATATCAGATCTCCCTGGCATATTACATAATTGATGGTATAGCTGTGGTCAGCCATATCAGATCTCCCTGGCATATTACATAATTGATGGTATGGCTGTGGTCAGCCATATCAGATCTCCCTGGCATATTACATCATTGATGGTATGGGCTGTGGTCATGTCAGATCTCCATGATATATTACATAATTGATGGTATGGCTGTGGTCAGCCATATCAGATCTCCCTGGCATATTACATAATTGATGCAGCAACATATAAGACCTTTTGGGACTCACCATGTTGTGCGAGGCGGTCGTTAGTTGGAAAATGATGTCATTAATTAAAAGATTTACAATTCCGAGTTGGATGACCGTTCAAAACCTATTTTCCCAGCCTGACTTCCCAGTTGCAATGCTTGGATTACCCACTGTCACCGATTCCTTCCAAACAACTCACTGTTGAATTTGCGATTTCAACTTGTTGTGTATGTCCAACGGCCGATGAGCTCTGATGCATTTTATCTATCATTTTTCTTCATTATTTCTCTTCATATCATGTCTTCAAGGACTAAAAGGATTTTCCAGTAGTTTGTCTACTTGATTTATGATGATGACTGCTGGTTAAGATTTTGAAAGTAAGATGTTGACCAATCAAAGCTACTGTAGATATAACGTGATTTGACGTCATTTTATCTGTGGCCAATGACCTTGAGCCTTCTTGGAACGGCACTTCTAATGTAACTCTATGGCAGCACCCAACGGGCTTACATTCTTGATGTCTACCCTTACTAAATGTGGGTGGCGTAGTGTCCCCATGAGTGACAGAACACTGAGCCAATCACGGTGCAATGCTGAGCCAATCACAGTGCAATGCTCCTATTTTCTGCTGGCCTGCCCCAACACCATAGAAAGCACTGATCTAGACTGAAACATCTGCATTTTGGAGCTGCCTGTTTGTATGCGGCTTTATTAACTCAATGATATTTATATATATTTTTTACATTGTTTGCAAACTGATATGTGAGACGTATTAATGCCAAAATAACATGCAAAACAGGCTAACCTCCCCCTAAAAAATAAATAAATATACATATTTTTATTAGTTTTTTTGCAATAAATATGGGGCTAAAAACAGGTGAATGACAGGTCGCCACTGGCTGTACACACATACATTACACGCATACTGTACACACACACTGTACACACACAAATACACCCACACACAGTTCACATATGCTGTACACGCATATGCAATGCCTGATGTACACATGCACGGCATAATCAATCACACACACATTTTCCTCCCTCCCCTCAGTCTCCTCATCTGCAGAAGGTCACCCAGTAGTATCCATTTAGACAGCTTCTACCAATGGCGCTGTGCTATGACTTCCCCATTAAGATAATGTAGTCTCCCTTTCCCTCCCTCACTCTCTCTATCTTCAGAGACAGGTGTGAGAGCAAGAGGAGATACATAGAGAGAGAGTATCACGGCTCAGGCTAAGAACCCAGATGCAGACACAGGAGGCAGATAGTACGAGTCTCAGAGTTTATTATAGTTCAAGGGGCAGGCAAAAGGTAAGTCAAGGCAGACAAAGGGTCATAATCCAAATCAGAGTCAGGCAGGTACAGGACGGCAAGCAACCGGTAGGTCAAGACAGGCAAAGGGTCATAATCCAAATCAGAGTCAGGCAGGTACAGGACGGCAAGCAATCGGTAGGTCAAGACAGGCAAAGGGCCGTAACCCAATTCCTGGAAACAGGAGACAAAGGGCTGTGAGACACAGGTTTAATTCTAGACACATGAAAAGTGGGATGTGTACGGAGAGTGCGGGGAAACAGAAGGCGAACAGCAGAGGGGCTAAGGACCTTAGAGATGGGGAAAGGTTAGATAAAACGGGGGGTAAGTCTGTGGGACTCTACCCGGAGGGGCAGATCCCGAGTGGACAGCCATACCCTTTGCCCAAGACGGTAGCGGGGAGCAGGGGTCTGGTGGCGGTCCACCTGTTTTCTATACCTGGAGGTGGTCTTGAGAAGAGATGCCCGGGCTCTCTTCCAGGTACGGTGAAAACGACAGATGAACATCTGGGCAGAAGGTATGCTGACCTCTTCCTCTTGCACTGGGAACAGCGGGGGCTGATATCCCAGGGATCACTCAAAAGGCGAGAGACCCGTAGCAGAACAGGGAAAGGTGTTGCGGGCATATTCCACCCACATGAGTTGCTGGCTCCAGGATTGGTGGAGACAAGGCAGCCAAGAGTCGTTTCCAGATCCTGATTGGCTCGCTCCTACTGGCCGATGACCCAATGAGTGTGCAGAAAGCATTCCAGAACCAGGATGAGAACTGAGGACCGGCAGTCCATGGATCCGGAAGACGCCGTCTCCATAGCCCAGGGCAAATTAAGGGGGAAAAATGGGTGGCTTTGGAAAACCTGTTCACCACTGTAAAGGATGGTGGTGTTGCCATCTGACTGAGGAAGGCCCGTGACAAAGTCCAAGGATATATGGGACCAGGGGCAGTGAGGGACAGGGAGTGGTTGAAGGAGGCCAGCCAGAGCTTGACACAGAATCTTGTCCTGCACACACACAGTACAGGCTGCAATGAACGCAGAGACATCAGCAACCATGGTGGGCCACCAAAAACATTGTCAGACAAAAGCCAAGGTCCGATGGGAGCCAGGATGATAGGTGAGTCTCGAGGAATGTGCCCATTCCAGAACAGGTTGCACGGGAAGAGTCCGGCGCAAACATTCGGTTAGCCGGGGTTGGGCTCGGAACACTGTGCCTTGCAGACTTGACTCTCGATTCCCCAAATGATAGCTTCCGCCAGACAGGAAGGATGGTCTCGGGGTCCGAGGTTGTAGTAGCGGGGCTGTACAGATGTGAGTGTGTGTCAGGTTTCACATTGTTGGATCCCGGGCGGTAGGAGATAGTGAAATGGAAACGAGTGAATAACAGGGCCCATCTTGCCTGCCTGGAGTTGAGGCGCGTGGCAGTACGAAGATATTCCAGGTTCTTATGGTCCATTCATAAGAATGGCTGTTCCGCCCCTTCTAACCAGTACCTCCACTCCTCTAATGCCACCTTGACAGCGAGTAATTCTCTATTTCCCATAGTTCTTCTCAGCGAGGTTAAGGCAAGGGGAAAGTTAAGGTGCAGGGATGCAGCTTCTGGTCCTGGGCAGAGTGCTGGGACAGGTGAGCCCCAACTTCGACGTCCTGGGCGTTGACCTCCACAACAAACTGACGGGACGGGGATTAAGATGGGGGCTGTAGTGAATCACTGGTCTGAGAACACCCGGTCAGCTGCTGGAGACCATATGAAGAGAACCTTGGGAGAGGTGAGTGCAGAGAGAGGGGAAGCAAGGGAGCTGTAACCCCGGACAAAATGATGGCAGAAATGGACAAACCCCAGAAAACGTTGCACTCCGGATGTGGGTTGAGGCCATTCCACCACTGCTCTCACCTTGTCAGGGTCCATCTTAATATTCCCTGTAGCGATGACGTATCCCAGGAAGGAGATGGTGCAGCGATGGAACTCACACTTCTCTGCCTTCACGAATAGCTGGTTCTCCAGGTGCCCACTAGCCATGTTAAAGGCAGTCTTCCACTCATCTCCTTCCCATATCCGAACCAGATGGTAGGCATTCCGAAGGACCAACGTGGAGAAGATGATTGCACCCTGGAGAGGCTCGAAAGTTGAGATGAGTGGTAGTGGGTAACGGTTTTTAACTGTAATCTCATTGAGACCCCTGCCGTTCATACAACGACACAGGGTTGGCGCCAGCGAGGGAGGAAGATGGACAAATAAACCCTGCAGCGAGACAGTCCTCAATATACCCTTCCATCGCTTTGGTCTCTGGACACCACAGGGAATAAAGTCACCCCAGAGGCAGTGCCCGGGAGAAGGTTGATGGCACAGTCGTAGGGCCGATGTGGTGGAAGAGATGTGGCTTGGGCAGAGTTGAAAACCTCCCATAAGTCCTGGTACTCGTGGGAAAGGCGGAGAGATCCAAGGTTTTTCCCAAGCCAGCAGGGAGATGTCCCGGGGCAGGCTGCACCAACTTCAGACAATAATAATGGCTAAATGGGCTCCAAAATGATGAACCCCATAGCCCAGCTGATAAGTGGATTGTGCCTCTGGAGCCTTGAAAACCCCAAAACCATGGGTACATGAGGAGACTAAAGGAGAAGAAACTGCATAGATTCACTGTGGTTGCTTGACACTCACAGGTGGATAGGAACCATACTGTGGTTGACTCTGCCAATAGAGTGCCCATCCAGCGCTCTGATGTCCATCAGAATGGAAAGGGGTTGAGTTGAGATGCCAAGCTCTGACACCAGGGTAGTGTCCATAAAGCTCTCGTCGGCCCTAGAGTCAATGAGCACCCGGATGGATTTGGACTGACATCCCCACAACAGGGTAGCATAGAGGGGTTACGCGTAGTAAGGGATTGGAAACTCCCAGTATAACTCACCAGTGTACTCGTACCTACTGATGAGCCTGGTCTTTTAATGGGCAGGTAGATAAGAAATGTCCCATAGCTCCACAATACAGACAGCTCTTGGTGTTTAGTCTGCATAAGCGCTCATAATCCAGTTACATGGGCTCCGGAGGAGTCGAGTCCGCAGCCCTCTGTGATTCCTGAGAGAACTCAGGGGACATCAGATTCACTTGGAAATGTAGACTTCAGGGATTCCTCTGAAGCATGATGGGAATCGAGGATGAGCGAGGGCGACAGGGAACGATTCCCTCTCCCTCCTACATTCCCTCCCTTTCCCTCCTACGTTCCCTCCCTTTCCCTCCTACGTTCCCACCCTTTCCCTCCTACGTTCCCTCCCTTTCCCTCCCTTCCCCTCCTACGTTCCCTCCTACGTTCCCTCCCTCTCCCTCCTACGTTCCCTCCCTTTCCCTCCTACGTTCCCTCCTACGTTCCCTCCCTCTCCCTCCTACGTTCCCTCCCTTTCCCTCCCTCTCCCTCCTACGTTCCCTCCCTTTCCCTCCCTTTCCCTCCCTCTCCCTCCTACGTTCCCTCCCTTTCCCTCCCTTTCCCTCCCTCTCCCTCCTACGTTCCCTCCCTTTCTCTCCCTCTCCCTCCTACATTCCCTCCCTTTCCCTCCCTTTCCCTCCTACGTTCCCTCCCTCTCCCTCCTACGTTCCCTCCTTTTCCCTCCCTTTCCCTCCCTTTCCCTCCTACGTTCCCTCCCTTTCCCTCCCTTTCCCTCCTACGTTCCCTCCCTTTCCCTCCTACGTTCCCTCCCTCTCCCTCCTACGTTCCCGTAGCCGGTGGTCAAGGCTATGAGGGAGTCGAGGTCCACAGGCAGCTCTCAGACAGACAAATTAGAATGCTTTCTGGCCCTAAATAGAGAGTACAAAGTGGCAGAATACCTGACCACTGTGACTGACCCAAAATTAAGAAAATTCTTGACTATGTACAGATTCAGTGAGGCATAGCCTTGCTATTGAGGGAAGTCGCCATAGGCAGACCTGGCTCTCAAGAGAAGACAGACTATGTGCACACTGCCCACAAAATGAGGTGGAAACTGAGCTACACTTCCTAACCTGCCAAATGTATGACTACATTAGAGACACACATTTCCCACAGATCACAAAGACCCACAAAGAATTTGAAAACAAATCAAACAATGAACTCCCATATCTGTTAGGCATAAAAACGCAGTGTGCAGTCAGTCACAGCAGCAAGATGTGTGGCCTGTTGCCATGAGAAAAAGGCAACCAGTGGAGCACAAACAGCATTGTAAATATCACCTATATGTATCTGTTTATAAAGACCCAGGCCCAGGTCTGTTGACTCATCTGGCTGTAACGCATAGAATTCACTGGCTTGTATGCAAAGCAGTAATTGTTTCAACACATCTCCTGCCATGTCACTGATGCGTCATGAAGTCATTGTCTGTATAGTTTTTTGGGCCTTTCCCTCCAGCATTGTCCCAGACATATCCACAGCAGCAGGAAGAATGAAGTCCTCCTCAATAGTATGGGTCTTGCCTGTCCTAGCCACTCGGTAGCTGACCATATAAGACGCTTCTAGCCCCTTCTTATTCATGGCATCTGTTGCTTTTATACATGTCTAAAGGTTTCATTGAGTTGTGAGATAGTACTTTTGCACATATAACACACTGTGGCTGAGGAAGGCACTACTTTCAATATAAGTGAACCCCAAATCAATGTAGTTCTCATCATATTTGCGCCTCTTCGATGGTCCAACGTCCCTGCCTGTTGTTCGGTGCTTTCCCTGGTGAGAAAGCAGTAGCTCTTCAGCTGCATCAGATTCACAACTGTCAGTGTCCATGCTAGCTGGGCTAACAACAAATGTAGAATTTCTGATGCTAGCATTGGATGTGCTCGTGGAAGCAGAACAACTTGTGTTGTAGACAGGTGCAGGTGTAGTACTGCTGGTAGTAATGGTACTACCAGTAGAGCTGGTATGTGTCTCTATGGACGTGGGCCTTCAATTTTTTTGTTGTTGCATTTATCCATTTTGGAGCAAACAGAATGAGCAGCAGCTACGTTTGGCTACATAGGGCCCTTTAGTGGTAGACCTGCGAAAGAGTAACAGTTCATGTGATTGGATGTTCATTATTTGACTAGGCTACCTGTATTTGACATTGTGTTGTTATTTCACTGAACACTAGGTGGTTTAATGTTATTTTTGGCAGTGAAACGGGGCTACTCAGACAAGGAGGATGTATATCCCCGTTGGAAAATATGAATGGACTGTTTGAAAATGTGAAGAATTATTGTTATTTTTTATTTTTATTTAAATGTGAATCACATTTTTATTTGGCGTACCCCCGACGGCATTGCACATACCCCAGTTTGGGAAGACATGGTCTATTCCACTTGCCTTGGCAATGTAAACAAAGGCCAATAAAGCACTGCCCACAAAATGAGGTGGAAACTGAGCTGCACTTCCTAACCTCCTGCCCAATGTATGACCATGTTAGAGAGACATATTTCCCTCAGATTACACAGATCCACAAAGAATTCAAAAACAAATCCAACTTTGATAAACTCTCATATCTACTGGGTGAAATACCACAGTGTGCCATCACAGCAGCAAGATTTGTGACATGTTGCCACAAGAAAAGGGCAACCAGTGAAGAACAAACACCATTGTAAATACAACCCATATTTATGCTTATTTGTTTTCCCTTGTGTACTTTAACTATTTGTACATTGTTACAACACTGTATATATATATAATTTGACCTTTGTAATGTCTTTATTATTTTGAAACTTCTGTATGTGTAATGTTTACTGTTCATTTTTATTGTTTATTTCACTTTTGTATATTATCTACCTCACTTGCTTTGGCAATGTTAACACATGTTTCCCAATTGAATTGAATTGAATTGATAAAGCCCTTTGAATTGAATTGAGGGAGAGAGCAAGAGAACGAGAGCGAGAGAGAGTGTGTGTGAGGGACACCCAGAGAGCGAGAGAGAGTGTGTGTGAGGGACACCCAGAGAGCGAGAGAGAGTGTGTGTGAGGGACACCCAGAGAGCGAGAGAGAGTGTGTGTGGGGGACACCCAGAGAGCGAGAGAGAGTGTGTGTGAGGGACACCCAGAGAGCGAGAGAGAGTGTGTGTGAGGGACACCCAGAGAGCACTGGCAGTAGAACTAAAAGTTGAAAAAGCCATGAAGCTACCAGACCTCCCTCTCCTCCTGAGCACATCATTTAATGAAGGACTTGAGGAACTTGTTTGCTCCACACCTCCCCCTCCTTTCTTTCTCCTCTCTCTCGCACTTTGTCACGATACACCATTAGGGGGCAGGGAGGCAGGGAGGGTAAAGACAGGGAGCCGAAGAGTGGGAAGGTATTTCAGCTTAATAACCGTCTCACTTAATCACTGCTAAGCGCTAAAAACGCTGTATGCGTTTAGGTGAGATAATAAGGCTGTTTACAACGTTTGATTAGGCTGCCTCCTGCTGCGTGGTGTGTTAAAAGGGGAAACAACAGTGTGTGTGTGTGTGTGTGTGTGTGTGTGTGTGTGTGTGTGTGTGTGTGTGTGTGTGTGTGTGTGTGTGTGTGTGTGTGTGTGTGTGTGTGTGTGTGTGTGTGTGTGTGTAAGAAGCAGCAAACACACAGGTTGTGTGATAGCCGGGTGCTCTCCTTCAGCGACTAATGCCCTCCTAACTTCAATGTCAACCGCAGCTGTACAAAGTGATCAGGGCTCTTTGGATATTAACGTGGATGTGAATGGGACTAACTGGGTCTCCACTGCCCTCCAATGGCCACTGTATGTACTGCATTACCTCACATTCACCAGGGTTGCACTTGCTGTACTGGTTGTGTAAGTGTGGATACAGAGCAAGCACTGTGTAGATCCCAGAACTCCTGTTGTTTCTAATGGTGTTTTATCAGTCAGCTTTGGGGCCATTTTAGAGCAGTGTTTGTATTCCTTATAAGGTGTCATTACAGTATTGTGGTGGTGTTAGTTAGTTGAAACCTGAGGGGGTTCTGAAACTACGGGCGTCTGTGACAGTTGGAGTCCTTCCTTCACATTCTGATTAATGGCCTGCTTTTCAACACACTGTAGGGGTGGCAAGAAATGAAAGAGAAACCTAATACCTGGAGACCCCCTGAGCAAGGCAGTTAACCCACTTGTCCCTGGGCGGGTTCACCGACGTGGATGTTGATTAAGGCAGCCCCCTGCACCTCTCTGATTCAGAGGGGTTGAGTTAAATGCGGAAGACACATTTCAGTTGAAAGCATTCAGTTGTACAACTGACTAGGTATCCCCCCCTTTCCCTTTCCTTTGGTTAGCCCAGACGCTAACCTCTATTTTGCCCACATGAGAGATATTACCAGTGTCTGTACCGCCGTGTTTCAGCCTTATGCTGCCTGCTGACACAGTCGGTGTGGCGAGCGGCTCCCAGAACGGTGCGGGGGCCCGACGCCAGGTGGTAATGCTAATTAGGTTCCAACCAGGCCTCCCAGACAACCCATTGTCACAAGGTTCTTACTCTTCTTCTTCTTCTTTCTTTGTGTTTTTCTTCCTTTCTCTGTCGCCTCTACCTGTCTTCTACCTGTCTTCTACCTGTCTTCTACCTGTCTTGTCTTTGTAGTTTTACCCCCCTTCCACCCCTCCTTTTGTTTTTTATTTTGTTTTTTTGGGGGGTGTAATGTAGGCCAGCTTCTGTCATGTAGGCCATCCCTACTTGTATGGAGCTATTTGTCCTCAGTCTGTATGTTTGTATTGGAAGGGCTTTTTGAAAAGAGCTGGCTGGTATTTTAAGAGTTGCCAGCCCAGGTCCCCTTTTTATTTGTTGGTTAGAATTCGTCTCACGGAAGAGTGAACCTGTCTGATTGGAATGCAAGAGAGTTATCCCTCTTCTGTAATTTCCCTGTCATTTGTAAAGGACAGCCAAATTTGTTTTGGTCCCCCTGCGGTAACAACGGCATTTCAAGTTTTGCAGAGCCACTCACAGAGATAGAGGCTCCGACTCTGACACATCTTCAGACATACACACACACACAAACAGATGTACACACACTCGTCAAGCCTTCCCACAGTCTCAAGAGAACTTCAAAGCTCAGAAGTACCCTCAAAACCTTTTACTGGATCCCAGTTAATTAGAGAGCTAATTATTAATCTAATGATTTATTGAATAATTTATATTTCCTTCTAACCAGGCTCTAACTACAGTACATAGTCTATGTCCTGAATAGCACCCTTATCCCTGCATAGTGCATTACTTTTTACCTATGGGTCCTGCATGTCATTTGGAATGCAGAATAGTCTACCGGTCAATGTCCCTGCCGACCAGTGCTCTATACAACACCCGTGACAGACAGCCGGCCAGTGCTCTATACAACACCCGTGACAGACAACCGACCAGTGCTCTATACAACACCGTGACAGACAGCCATCCAGTGCTCTATACAACACCGTGACAGACAGCCATCCAGTGCTCCATACAACACCGTGACAGACAGCCATCCAGTGCTCTATACAACACCGTGACAGACAGCCATCCAGTGCTCTATACAACACCGTGACAGACAGCCATCCAGTGCTCTATACAACACCGTGACAGACAGCCGACCAGTGCTCTATACAACACCGTGACAGACAGCCATCCAGTGCTCTATACAACACCGTGACAGACAGCCATCCAGTGCTCTATACAACACCGTGACAGACAGCCATCCAGTGCTCTATACAACACCGTGACAGACAGCCATCCAGTGCTCTATACAACACCGTGACAGACAGCCATCCAGTGCTCTATACAACACCGTGACAGACAGCCATCCAGTGCTCTATACAACACCGTGACAGACAGCCATCCAGTGCTCTATACAACACCGTGACAGACAGCCATCCAGTGCTCCATACAACACTGTGACAGACAGCCATCCAGTGCTCCAGACAACACCGTGACAGACAGTACAAGGATAACAGGGCAAGAGCCTGCCCTCACTTGAAGACACCCACCCATTCTGATGAATAACATAACTAGAAGGGCACCTACATGATACTTCATAACACAAGCAATACATAATGAATAGGTCATATATGTCTGTTGGAGTTGTTACGTAGTTGGAGACCAGTCCTTGACGTGGCCGGTGGCCAGACCAAACTAGCTAGATGTCACCTTGTCTTTCCACTTAATGAAAAACATGATCACTTTGTCAATGAAAGTGACATCTCTGTCCCCTCATTCCTCTCTCCTCTCCTCCCTGCCCTCGTCTGATTGCTCTGCCTCTTCTCTCTGGCCAGTAACATCTCTGTCCCCTCATCCCTCTCTCCTCTCCTCTCCTCCCTGCCCTCATCTAATTGCTCTGCCTCTTCTCTCTGGCCAGTAACATCTCTGTCTCCTCATCCCTCTCTCCTCTCCTCTCCTCCCTGCCCTCGTCTGATTGCTCTGCCTCTTCTCTCTGGCCAGTAACATCTCTGTCCCCTCATCCCTCTCTCCTCTCCTCCCTGCCCTCGTCTGATTGCTCTGCCTCTTCTCTCTAAACAGTAACATCTCTGTCCCCTCATCCCTCTCTCCTCTCCTCTCCTCCCTGCCCTCGTCTGATTGCTCTGCCTCTTCTCTCTGGCCAGTAACATCTCTGTCCCCTCATCCCTCTCTCCTCCCCTCCCTGCCCTCGTCTGATTGCTCTGCCTCTTCTCTCTAAACAGTAACATCTCTGTCTCCTCATCCCTCTCTCCTCTCCTCCCTGCCCTCGTCTGATTGCTCTGCCTCTTCTCTCTGGCCAGTAACATCTCTGTCCCCTCATTCCTCTCTCCTCTCCTCTCCTCTCCTCCCTGCCCTCGTCTGATTGCTCTGCCTCTTCTCTCTGGCAAGTAACATCTCTGTCTCCTCATCCCTCTCTCCTCTCCTCTCCTCCCTGCCCTCGTCTGATTGCTCTGCCTCTTCTCTCTGGCCAGTAACATCTCTGTCCCCTCATCCCTCTCTCCTCTCCTCCCTGCCCTCGTCTAATTGCTCTGCCTCTTCTCTCTGGCCAGTAACATCTCTCTCTCCTCATCCCTCTCTCCTCTCCTCCCTGCCCTCATCTAATTGCTCTGCCTCTTCTCTCTGGCCAGTAACATCTCTGTCTCCTCATCCCTCTCTCCTCTCCTCCCTGCCCTCGTCTGATTGCTCTGCCTCTTCTCTCTGGCCAGTAACATCTCTGTCTCCTCATCCCTCTCTCCTCTCCTCTCCTCCCTGCCCTCGTCTGATTGCTCTGCCTCTTCTCTCTGGCCAGTAACATCTCTGTCCCCTCATCCCTCTCTCCTCTCCTCCCTGCCCTCGTCTGATTGCTCTGCCTCTTCTCTCTAAACAGTAACATCTCTGTCTCCTCATCCCTCTCTCCTCTCCTCCCTGCCCTCGTCTGATTGCTCTGCCTCTTCTCTCTGGCCAGTAACATCTCTGTCCCCTCATTCCTCTCTCCTCTCCTCTCCTCCCTGCCCTCGTCTGATTGCTCTGCCTCTTCTCTCTGGCCAGTAACATCTCTGTCTCCTCATCCCTCTCTCCTCTCCTCCCTGCCCTCGTCTGATTGCTCTGCCTCTTCTCTCTGGCCAGTAACATCTCTCTCTCCTCATCCCTCTCTCCTCTCCTCCCTGCCCTCGTCTAATTGCTCTGCCTCTTCTCTCTGGCCAGTAACATCTCTCTCTCCTCATCCCTCTCTCCTCTCCTCTCCTCCCTGCCCTCGTCTAATTGCTCTGCCTCTTCTCTCTGGCCAGTAACATCTCTGTCTCCTCATCCCTCTCTCCTCTCCTCCCTGCCCTCGTCTGATTGCTCTGCCTCTTCTCTCTGGCCAGTAACATCTCTGTCTCCTCATCCCTCTCTCCTCTCCTCTCCTCCCTGCCCTCGTCTAATTGCTCTGCCTCTTCTCTCTGGCCAGTAACATCTCTGTCTCCTCATCCCTCTCTCCTCTCCTCTCCTCCCTGCCCTCGTCTGATTGCTCTGCCTCTTCTCTCTAAACAGTAACATCTCTGTCTCCTCATCCCTCTCTCCTCTCCTCCCTGCCCTCGTCTGATTGCTCTGCCTCTTCTCTCTGGCCAGTAACATCTCTGTCTCCTCATCCCTCTCTCCTCTCCTCCCTGCCCTCATCTGATTGCTCTGCCTCTTCTCTCTAAACAGTGACAGCCACAGTAATTGTTTCAAGACTCCCCTGTCCCTTACTGTCATCTAGGCTGCGCCTTAGGAGGTGTCTGTCTTCAGGGTGTGTGTACTTGTTTTCCTGTGTGTGTGTGTGTGTGTGTGTGTGTGTGTGTGTGTGTGTGTGTGTGTGTGTGTGTGTGTGTGTGTGTGTGTGTGTGTGTGTGTGTGTGTGGGTGTGTGTGTGTGTGTGGTTAGGGCCCATACCGCACACAGAGGTGTTTTGTGTAGTAATATGTCTATGAGTCTACAACTTTCGGTGTGTCTGCGCACGATAGCTTCGCTCTGCGTTGCGTGTGTGTGTCCCAAGCCAAGAGATAGCGCTATCCCCTGTTAGTGGCCCTATCTGGACTGTAGGCTGTGTGTTCTATCAAGCCTGGCACATGCCAGAGGGAAAAGAACCAAGATGGACGCTCAGTAATCCCTTTATTAAATGCCTGGGTAGAAACAGATGAGTTTGGCTTCCCCGGAGGTACACTAACAGCACCACCAAATTATTAAACACCTAGAAGAGATGGGAGGGAGGGGGGGTTGCCACTATGTTGTCCCTGTGCAGAATGACTACACATTAGACAGAAGGTAAGGATGAATGCTGAAGAGACAGAGAGGGGTGAGAGGGTTGGAGAGGGGGAGGGAGGGGGATTGCCACTATGTTGTCCCTGTGCAGAATGACTACACATTAGACAGAAGGTAAGGATGAATGCTGAAGAGACAGAGAGGGGTGAGAGGGTTGGAGAGGGGGGAGGGAGGGGGGATTGCCACTATGTTGTCCCTATGCAGAATGACTACACATTAGACAGAAGGTAAGGATGAATGCTGAAGAGACAGAGAGGGGTGAGAGGGTTGGAGAGGGGGAGGGAGGGGGATTGCCACTATGTTGTCCCTATGCAGAATGACTACACATTAGACAGAAGGTAAGGATGAACGCTGAAGAGACAGTAAAAGAGACAGAGAGGGGTGAGAGGGTTGGAGAGGGGTGAGAGGGTTGGAGAGGGTTGGAGAGGGGGAGAGAGGGGGTGAGGGGGAGAGGGGTGGAGAGGGGGAGAGGGTGGAGAGGGGTGGAGAGGGGGAGAGGGTTGGGAGAGGGGGAGAGGGTGGGAGAGGGGTGGAGAGGGGGAGAGGGGTGGAGAATGCTGGAGATGGGGGAAAGGGGTGGAGAGGGGAGAGATTGCAGAGTCTGTCTTTCTTGTCCTAGAATAAAAGCCAACATGAAACCAAGACAAATGGGGGAGAGGGGTGAGAGGGGTGAGAGGGTTGGAGAGGGGGACAGGGTTGGAGAGGGTTGGAGAGGGGGAGAAGTTGGAGAGGGGCGAGGGGTGAGAGGGTTGGAGATGGGGGAGAGGGGTCGAGAGGGTTAGAGAGGGGGAGAGGGTTGGAGAGGGGGAGAGGGTGGGGAGGGGTGAGGGGTGGAGAGGGGAGAGATTGCAGACTCTGTCTTTCTTGTCCTAGAATAAAAGCCAACATGAAACCAAGACAAACCCTGTCATTACAATCCCCCTCTACAGACAGCATCCCAAAGGGCTTTAGACTAGGCCCATAGGGTAGGGTACTATATAGGGAATAGGGTGTCATTTGGGACACAGTCATATTCTCCAGATACCCTCTCAGCTGCTGTTATGTCAGACGTCCCTGATAACATGTGTCTCTGACTGACTCACCACAGAGCCCTGGTAAGACAATCCCAGCCCCGACAAAGGGGACCCCTACTGAGAGAGAGCTCCACATCCCTGGGCTGTTAGCTAAGTCCAGATGAGAATTCACAGTTGCACACACACATTCATACATGCACACGCAGGAACACACACACAGTCTTCTACAGCTAACCTTGTGAGGACACACAACTCAGTCCCATTCAAAATCCTATTGTCCCTAACCCTAAAACCTAACCGTAACCCTAAACCTAAACCTAACCCTAGCTCCTGACACTAATTCTAACCTTAACCCTAAACCCACTACAAAATGTCCCCAGTTGGTCAAATTCGTGTTTGTTTATCATTCTTGTGGGGACTTCCAGAATAGCATAGCTGGTTGGCCCATGCTAAACCTTCATAGACACACCCCAACACAAAGAGGCCAAAAACCAAGAGCTGCATGAGTACAATGGGTCCAGGAACCGTAGCTGCTGCATGTGGAACAGCTAATGGGGATCCTAATAAATACAATGAAGACTACGATGTGCTTTACAGCCTGCTGCTCAGAGCTGAATATGCTGCTAAAGATCCCTTGCAGGCTGGCAGACGTGTGTGTGTCAGTGTCCATGTGAGCGTGCGTGTTGTACCTAGCTAACAGCACATTGGAGCTGGGCAATGAGTGGTCCGCTCAGACACAGAGAGAGAGAGAGACCTGGCTCTCAAGAGAAGACTGGCTATGTGCTCACTGCCCACAAAATGAGGTGGAAACTGAGCTGCTCTTCCTAACCTCCTGCCCAATGTATGACCATATTAGAGAGACATATTTCCCTCAGATTACAGAGATCCACAAAGAATTTGAAAACAAATCCAATTTTGATAAACTCCCATATCTACTGGGTGAAATACCACAGTGTGCCATCACAGCAGCAAGATGTGTGACCTGTTGCCACAAGAAAAGGGCAACCAGTGAAGAACAAACACCATTTTAAATACAACCCATATTTATGTTTATTTATTTTCCCTTTTGTACTTTAACTATTTAACTAACCAGATAAGTAACTAGAGAGAAGAGGTGAGAAAAAGGGATGTACAGAGAGAGAGAGAGGACATGGAAAGGGGAAGGGGGAGAGAAAGAAAGATAGAGGACATGGAAGGGGGAGTGAAGGAGAGGGAGAGAGAGGGAGAGAGAGGAGAGAGAGAGAGAGAGAGAGAGAGAGAGAGAGAGAGAGAGAGAGAGAGAGAGAGATAAAGAGAGATAAAGATAAAGAGGGTCCTTCATTCCCAGAACAATAATGATGTTTTCTCATATCTTTCTGTTTATGCGATTTAATTCTCATTTCTTACTCATGTTCTGTGTGAGCTGTCTTCACCCATATGGGAACAATGATATTAAAGGAAATCATTCTTCCTATTCAAGATCCTATGGAGAGGCATTTGTAAATAAACAGCTCCCTCCGTTAGAATACTAAACGTGAGTGATAATCGGCTTTGTACCTTCAGTAGTGCATCAGGTGTTCAGACGAGCTTAGAATATTCCACTAAATAGATTCTGATTTTCTTTGTGTGATACATGTAGAGGATATATCTAAATAATACTAAACTGCTGTAGAAATAAGGCTATTGTTGTAAGATAATACATTACAGCACAGGTTGGTGGCACCTTCATTTGGGGGGATGGGCTGGTGGTAACGACTGGAGAGGAATCAGTGGAATGTATCAATGACATGGTTGCCATGGTTTCCAGGTGTTTGATGCCATTCCATTTGCTCCGTTCCTGACATTATTATGAGCCGTTCTCCCTCAGCAGCCTCCACTGTATTACAGTAATGTAGGCCTGTGTGTATATTTAGGTGTGTACATTGAAGTTAAATTTGCCACGTAGAAAGAGCTTTGCAAAGTTTAAACATAACTCTTGTTGTGTTGACCCGTGATAACTCAATGACACTTGAATGTTCACTTGAGTTGGTTGTATGTGAGGGCTCTGTTGGACAGGATATTACCCCTCTCTCTCCCTCTCTCCCTCTCCCTCTCTCTCTCTCTCTCTCTCTCTCTCCCTCTCTCTCTCTGTCTCTCTCTCTCTCTCTCTCTCTCTCTCTCTCTCTCCCTCTCTATCCCTCTCTCTCTCTCTCTCTCTCTCTCCCTCTCTCTCTCCCCCCCTCTCTCTCTCTCTCTCTCTCTCTCTCTCTCTCTCTCTCTCTCTCTCTCTCTCTCTCTCGTCAAAGTAGGTAATTGGGTGCCAGTGCCATTATGTTATCTTGTTGATATTGTGCCCAAAATACAGCGTCAGACTACTTCCTGAGACGAGGGCAGGCAGGCTGTATGGTTCTTCTACATTCAGACTACTTCCTGAGACGAGGGCAGGCCGGCTGTATGGTTCTTCTACATTCAGACTACTTCCTGAGACGAGGGCAGGCCGGCTGTATGGTTCTTCTACATTCAGACTACTTCCTGAGACGAGGGCAGGCCGGCTGTATGGTTCTTCTACATTCAGACTACTTCCTGAGACGAGGGCAGGCCGGCTGTATGGGTCTTCTACATTCAGACTACTTCCTGAGACGAGGGCAGTCCGGCTGTATGGTTCTTCTACATTCAGACTACTTCCTGAGACGAGGGCAGGCCGGCTGTATGGTTCTTCTACATTCAGACTACTTCCTGAGACGAGGGCAGTCCGGCTGTATGGTTCTTCTACATTCAGTCTACTTCCTGAGACGAGGGCAGGCCGGCTGTATGGTTCTTCTACATTCAGACTACTTCCTGAGACGAGGGCAGGCCGGCTGTATGGTTCTTCTACATTCAGACTACTTCCTGAGACGAGGGCAGGACGGCTGTATGGTGCTTCTACATTCAGACTACTTCCTGAGACGAGGGCAGGCCGGCTGTATGGTTCTTGAAGGCACAACAGGGCACTGACACCTCTGAACATGCCTCCAAGAAAGGATGGCAGAGACTAGAATTCCTCTTCCAGGCTCTGTAACTTCAAGTATTTCCATACACGTTTTATCATGAGAAGAACTGAAGCGTCAATATCCAAGAGAGTAGCCATTCATGCCGCACACGCCCCATGCTGCACAGCGGACACGGAAGTGGTCTGTCTAGGACTAGATGTAGCAGGGAGATTGCCTTGGTACACATAACAGGGGAATACACACACACACACACACACACACACACACACACACACACACACACACACACACACACACACACACACACACACACACACACACACACACACACACACACACACACACACACACACACACACACACACACACACACACACAAATGTACATAAGTGGATGAGTGTTTTACATCTGCTACCTGGCTCTATAACCTATTGATGCTGCTGTAATAGGATGGTAGTGTAGAGAAGGAGAGTTGAAATGTTGTAACCCTCAATTTGTTCATGGTCTAATGGTTACGACCTTGGTTTCCCGAGTGGGAGAACAGGGTTCAGATCCCACCACTGACAGTAGCACAGTTCTTACATGTACAGTGTATTATCTACATTATTACCACTTAAGGAAGGCTTTATGACACAGTGCTTACATGTATATTATCTACATTATTACCACTTAAGGAAGCTTTTATGACACAGTGCTTACATGTATATTATCTACATTATTACCACTTAAGGAAGGCTTTATGACACAGTGCTTTACATGTATATTATCTACATTATTACCACTTAAGGAAGGCTTTATGACACAGTTTATGACACAGTGCTTACATGTATATTATCTACATTATTACCACTTAAGGAAGGCTTTATGACACAGTGCTTTACATGTATATTATCTACATTATTACCACTTAAGGAAGGCTTTATGACACAGTGCTTTACATGTATATTATCTACATTATTACCACTTAAGGAAGGCTTTATGACACAGTGCTTACATGTATATTATCTACATTATTACCACTTTAAGCTTTATAAGGCTTTATGACACAGTGCTTTACATGTATATTATCTACATTATTACCACTTAAGGAAGGCTTTATGACACAGTGCTTTACATGTATATTATCTACATTATTACCACTTAAGGAAGGCTTTATGACACAGTGCTTACATGTATATTATCTACATTATTACCACTTAAGGAAGGCTTTATGACACAGTGCTTTACATGTATATTATCTACATTATTACCACTTAAGGAAGGCTTTATGACACCGTGCTTACATGTATATCATCTACATTATTACCACTTAAGGAAGGCTTTATGACACAGTGCTTTACATGTATATTATCTACATTATTACCACTTAAGGAAGCTTTTATGACACAGTGCTTACATGTATATCATCTACATTATTACCACTTAAGGAAGGCTTTATGACACAGTGCTTTACATGTATATTATCTACATTATTACCACTTAAGGAAGCTTTTATGACACAGTGCTTACATGTATATTATCTACATTATTACCACTTAAGGAAGCTTTTATGACACAGTGCTTTACATGTATATTATCTACATTATTACCACTTAAGGAAGCTTTTATGACACAGTGCTTTACATGTATATTATCTACATTATTACCACTTAAGGAAGGCTTTATGACACAGTGCTTTACATGTATATTATCTACATTATTACCACTTAAGGAAGGCTTTATGACACAGTGCTTACATGTATATTATCTACATTATTACCACTTAAGGAAGGCTTTATGACACAGTGCTTACATGTATATTATCTACATTATTACCACTTAAGGAAGGCTTTATGACACAGTGCTTTACATGTATATTATCTACATTATTACCACTTAAGGAAGGCTTTATGACACAGTGCTTACATGTATATCATCTACATTATTACCACTTAAGGAAGGCTTTATGACACAGTGCTTTACATGTATATTATCTACATTATTACCACTTAAGGAAGCTTTTATGACACAGTGCTTACATGTATATCATCTACATTATTACCACTTAAGGAAGGCTTTATGACACAGTGCTTTACATGTATATTATCTACATTATTACCACTTAAGGAAGCTTTTATGACACAGTGCTTACATGTATATTATCTACATTATTACCACTTAAGGAAGCTTTTATGACACAGTGCTTTACATGTATATTATCTACATTATTACCACTTAAGGAAGCTTTTATGACACAGTGCTTTACATGTATATTATCTACATTATTACCACTTAAGGAAGGCTTTATGACACAGTGCTTTACATGTATATTATCTACATTATTACCTCTTAAGGAAGGCTTTATGACACAGTGCCTTACATGTATATTATCTACATTATTACCTCTTAAGGAAGGCTTTTACGACACAGTGCTTACATGTATATTATCCACATTATTACCGTACCAGTTAAGGAAGGATTTATGACAAATGTCTGTACTTGTTGTGTTAGAAAGGACTAGATAAACTGAATGATTAGGGTTTTAACAATTTGCTAACTTTCCCAAAAATCACAGGTTTTCCAGAAATCCTGTTTGGAAGATTTCAGATTTCCTGCTTACAAGGAAACCTTGTCAAAATGACAAGGTTGTGAGGGCAAGATTGTTTTTCCAGAAAACAGATAGGAACATGCACTACCATGTGCTTTTTACAGTCTTTGTATTCCCACATTCAGACTGTCCGTTGATGTCCCTGGCAGGCTGACAGACTGATCAGTAATGTGGCTTTGTCTGATGTGACAAGGTCCCGTTCAGCAAGCACAGAGGTAAAGCTAGCCTGGCTCTGTGTCTGCCTGCTGGTACACATGTGAGCACATGCTTGTGAGGGAGAGGGAGAGAAAGACGTTCACAAAAGAGAGAGAGAGAGATTTACTACACAGAGAGAAACTCACGGCAGAGATGGAGAGGAGGGGAGAGACAACTCTTCTGATGTAAGTTGTAATTAAGAGCTGCTCGTTAGTGAAACTCTCAGTCATGAGAAAGAACATGACTAATGGACAGGAGAAGAGCCAGATCTTCCATGCAGCCCCCAGGGGAGAAGGAATAATGAGCACAATATTACCACACACACACACACACACACACACACTCCAAATGTTGTGGCATCCTTTTCTTGTCTTCCTCCTGCTTCGCTGCATCTAATGATGACAAATGTAATAACACACTTTACTGTCAGCCCAGGACAACGAGTTCAAAGGAAATCCCTTCTGTGTCGATTAGGAGGAGTAGAGACATCAGGCCAGAGCTATTGATTGCAGGGCACGCTGCTCGGAGCACCCTGACCTGCACAAACAAAAGCGCACGCAAACACACACGATAGATTACTAGATTGATGATTTGAGCCGGGAATATTGCTTTGGTCAGCGTGTGCGGTAACACTAACCTCTCATGTTCCCACAGTACTACTGTCACCTGACCAGTGAAAAAGTGCAGTAAGAAGCTCTCATAATAGACTACGTATAGGCCAGCGTATTTCCTGATCGGGTAACATGATCAATTACTGCACGGTAATAGCATGCAAAGCAAAATTCTCTTTCATATAAACTCCTCGGCTGCCTACATAGGAGAACCCGCTGTAGAAAGGGTTCTACATGGAACCTAAAAGAGTTCTACCTGGAATCAAAATTATTATTCAATGGTTCTCCTATGGGGACAGCTGAAGAACCCTTGAATGTTCTAGATAGCACTTTTTTTTCTAATTGTACATTTTTTACCCAATTGACTCAAATGGAGGAAAATGTAATGAATGTTGAAGTGGATTCCAGGAAACTTGTGAAATGGGCTGTGAGGTGAACGAGTTAGTTTTACAGGTTTCCTATTTCCCGGTTTGACACCAAGAATATACAGTATATTATGCAAAAAGGGGCACTCCAACCCCTCCAACGCAATACATTATTATTTCATATCGTTTCTGAAGTTAGACGAGATCACGTTCTCATCAGGCTGCGATTACATTTTTAATGAGAAATCAAATTGGCTTTAAATTGTTCTCTGTATTAAAACTCTCCTGCTCTGATTGAAGCACAAATACACATTTCTCTTCTAATTAATGTTCCACCTCTCATTAGCTCTTGATTTATTTGGTGCATTTTACACTATTCATTTATTTATTTTCAGATGTTTTATCATGCAGTTAAGACCCTCGGACTTGAATTAATATTTGCAATTATTTTTTGTTCGTATCAAATGAATTGGTTCAATGTTGTGTTTTGTTTCTTTAATGTTTAGCTCATTAAGGTCTGTCTGACAATAATACCTATATTGTTTTGATGGTTGTGGTGTGTGGGTAGTTTAACACTGTTCTGATGGTTGTGGTGTGTGGGTAGTGTGTGGGTAGTTTAACACTGTTTTGATGGTTATGGTGTGTGGGTAGTTTAACACTGTTTTGATGGTTATGGTGTGTGGGTAGTTTAACACTGTTTTGATGGTTGTGGTGTGTGGGTAGTTTAACACTGTTTTGATGGTTATGGTGTGTGGGTAGTTTAACACTGTTTTGATGGTTGTGGTGTGTGGGTAGTGTGTGGGTAGTTTAACACTGTTTTGATGGTTATGGTGTGTGGGTAGTTTAACACTGTTTTGATGGTTATGGTGTGTGGGTAGTGTGTGGGTAGTTTAACACTGTTTTGATGGTTGTGGTGTGTGGGTAGTTTAACACTGTTTTGATGGTTATGGTGTGTGGGTAGTGTGTGGGTAGTGTGTGGGTAGTTTAACACTGTTTTGATGGTTATGGTGTGTGGGTAGTGTGTGTGTAGTTTAACACTGTTTTGATGGTTATGGTGTGTGGGTAGTTTAACACTGTTTTGGTGGTTGTGGTGTGTGGGTAGTGTGTGGGTAGTTTAACACTGTTTTGATGGTTATGGTGTGTGGGTAGTTTAACACTGTTTTGATGGTTGTGGTGTGTGGGTAGTGTGTGGGTAGTTTAACACTGTTTTGATGGTTGTGGTGTGTGGGTAGTTTAACACTGTTTTGATGGTTGTGGTGTGTGGGTAGTTTAACACTGTTTTGATGGTTGTGGTGTGTGGGTAGTTTAACACTGTTTTGATGGTTGTGGTGTGTGGGTAGTTTAACACTGTTTTGATGGTTGTGGTGTGTGGGTAGTTTAACACTGTTTTGATGGTTGTGGTGTGTGGGTAGTTTAACACTGTTTTGATGGTTGTGGTGTTTGGGTAGTTTAACACTGTTTTGATGGTTGTGGTGTGTGGGTAGTTTAACACTGTTTTGATGGTTGTGTCGTGTGGATAGTTTAACATTGTTTTGATGTTTGTGGTGTGTGGGTAGTTTAACACTGTTTTGATGGTTGTGGTGTGTGGGTAGTTTAACACTGTTTTGATGGTTATGGTGTGTGGGTAGTTTAACACTGTTTTGATGGTTATGGTGTGTGGGTAGTTTAACACTGTTTTGATGGTTATGGTGTGTGGGTAGTTTAACACTGTTTTGATGGTTGTAGTGTGTGGGTAGTTTAACACTGTTTTGATGGTTATGGTGTGTGGGTAGTGTGTGGGTAGTTTAACACTGTTTTGATGGTTATGGTGTGTGTGTAGTTTAACACTGTTTTGATGGTTATGGTTTGTGGGTAGTTTAACACTGTTTTGATGGTTATGGTGTGTGGGTAGTGTGTGGGTAGTTTAACACTGTTTTGATGGTTATGGTGTGTGGGTAGTTTAACACTGTTTTGATGGTTATGGTGTGTGGGTAGTGTGTGTGTAGTTTAACACTGTTTTGATGGTTATGGTGTGTGGGTAGTGTGTGGGTAGTTTAACACTGTTTTGATGGTTGTGGTGTGTGGGTAGTTTAACACTGTTTTGATGGTTATGGTGTGTGGGTAGTTTAACACTGTTTTGATGGTTATGGTGTGTTGGTAGTTTAACATTGTTCTGATGGTTATGGTGTGTGGGTAGTTTAACACTGTTTTGATGGTTGTGGTGTGTGGGTAGTTTAACACTGTTTTGATGGTTATGGTGTGTGTGTAGTTTAACACTGTTTTGATGGTTATGGTGTGTGGGTAGTTTAACACTGTTTTGATGGTTATGGTGTGTGGGTAGTTTAACACTGTTTTGATGGTTGTGGTGTGTGGGTAGTTTAACACTGTTTTGATGGTTATGGTGTGTGTGTAGTTTAACACTGTTTTGATGGTTATGGTGTGTGGGTAGTGTGTGGGTAGTTTAACACTGTTTTGATGGTTATGGTGTGTGGGTAGTGTGTGGGTAGTTTAACACTGTTTTGATGGTTGTGGTGTGTGGGTAGTTTAACACTGTTCTGATGGTTATGGTGTGTGGGTAGTTTAACACTGTTCTGATGGTTATGGTGTGTGGGTAGTTTAACACTGTTTTGATGGTTATGGTGTGTGGGTAGTTTAACACTGTTTTGATGGTTATGGTGTGTGGGTAGTTTAACACTGTTCTGATGGTTATGGTGTGTGGGTAGTTTAACACTGTTTTGATGGTTATGGTGTGTTGGTAGTTTAACACTGTTTTGATGGTTGTGGTGTGTGGGTATTAACACTGTTCTGATGGTTATGTTGTGTGGGTAGTTGTTGCTCTCTGGGATGTTGTCACACAGATATGCACACACACACACACACACACACACACACACACACACACACACACACAATCATATCTTGAGTTTGCGGGTCTTGAGAGAGAGATATATTTACTTGTCTTTTAACCACCTCATGTATCTTGTGATGGGGTTTGTTGCACCACGGTCCTCTCCTTCTCCATTCCTCCTAATTAGCAGCATACAGTATAACGTCACTTTTGAAAGACTGATGTTTATGGATGAGCTTGTGCCTCTCACAGGAAGAATCTCTCTCTCTGGTTCTCTCTCTGGCTCTCTCTGGCTCTCTCTCTGGCTCTCTCTCTGGCTCTCTCTCTGGCTCTCTCTCTCTCTCTCTCTCTCTCTCTCTCTCTGTTAATGAGCACGAGTTTGGTCATTTATTTTTGCATGTTTATAAGATTAGCTTTTTAAGTTGAGGCATAATGATATTTTAAACCCTAAGCTCCGGTACGGGATGGATGCATCCAAACTGAATGACAGAATGGTATGACAGAGCGAGTGAAATGATGATGAAATGATTATGGTTTGGTTTCATGTTGTTATTTTTCATGTTGTTATTTTTCATGTTGTTATTTCTAAAAGCTCATTGGCTTGTGGCCCTATATACAGTTGTACTGACTGGCGGATTCAGGATGCGCCTCAGAAACCATTGCCAAAACATCCCGGCTCTATCATTTGGCTGATGGCCTGAGTTCTTACAAGGCAGACTGTGTGTTTCTAATCAAAACCAACTGGAGAAAGATACTGTGCATGGTGGTGGCGGGGGGGGGTGAAGTCTGAATGGAAGAGGGGGAGATTGAGTGAAGAAAGAGTGGAGGATGAACAGACGAGTGCAGTCTGCTTTGAGTCAGCTGGGACGGAAGGACTGAGGGAAGGAACTCTGGGGATGTGACTCAGCGTCCCTGCCAAAGGAGGAGATGGGATGGGAAGGAGGAGGTGTTTGGTGTGAGCCCAAATCCCATTGCGATCAAGATGGAAGCTGTCTTTGGACTTTTTCACTGTGCCCCGGTGTTTTTGCCTGACTCCAGAAGGGCCATCCTATTGCCAGCTCCCCTTTTCCCCAACAAAGCTATCAACAGTGATTGATTAGGATCTGTGAACCCTAAAGGTGTTCGAGGCCAGGAGGGATTTGGATCAACATCACAGAAAATCAGCATTGACTTTTTGGAACAGCATTGAGGATATATTCTGTTTATTCATAAATCGGACACGTTTGATGGATGGTTTACTTAGGGACAGGTAAAGAGACAAATTGCTACAAGTCTCAATTACAAAGTGATGTTTATCTTTCTTTTCCCCAGAACCACTCAGATCAGTGTTGACACGGCGTTGTACCCCTGTTCAGTGTCGACACGGTGTTGTACCCCAGTTCAGTGTCGACACGGTGTTGTACCCCTGTTCAGTGTCGACACGGTGTTGTACCCCTGTTCAGTGTCGACACGGTGTTGTACCCCTGTTCAGTGTCGACACGGTGTTTTATCCCTGTTCAGTGTCGACACGGTGTTGTACCCCTGTTCAGTGTCGACACGGTGTTGTACCCCTGTTCAGTGTCGACACGGTGTTGTACCCCTGTTCAGTGTCAACACGGAGTTGAACCCCTGTTCTGGGAGTGTTTGGTTGTGCAGCACTTGGGACTCTACCATAGTCTTCTGAACTTTGGTTGAGTATTGAAAACAGACCAGGAAAGCAGCCAAACACTGAACGTTTGAGGTGCGCTTGATTCAGCTTGATTCTTTCATTAGGTCCATTGTAGGCTAACGACATACTAAATCAAATCTCAAGTATTTGACATATTTGACCCAGGCCTGATTGACACGTTTCACTGTTGGATTGATCATACGCTCTTCAAGCGGTTGCCCTTTCTTTGTTGATTGAGTAATGTAATATGTGCCATGATTGTTCCCCTCTAAAAGACGAGCCACTCGATGGCACCAATGTTGTCCTTTAATGCCAAAGGAAAGGTACAATCCAACTGAAGCCCATCACTTGCTTGACGTAAATCTCATGTCTAGTATTTTTTTGCCTTTTGTTCATGGCAAGGTCACACAAATCAGTGTCAAACATGAGACAGCATGTGACATCAAAACTCCCTCTGAAACGTCTTGACAGCCATGTCTCCTGTTCCAATCTCCCAGAAAAATACTACCCACTCAGATTTAAAGGGGGAACACATCTCAAGGAACTGTGAAAAATGACTTCATCCTTGAATATAGAGGGCCACCGCGGTAATTCATCTTGCAAATGGGGGAAGATTGAAAATCATATCTCCAGCTTTCGGTGGTATCATTACCTTTGCATACATGCACCGCATGTAAATATGCACTAGGCTTGGGCATACAGAATAACCCCTGGCCTGCGCTTCAAGGCTAAGGCCGGGATTCAACCCTGCAGATGTCATCTCAGTTAGAAATTACCTTTAAATGCCAAGCGTGCTATAATGTTGATCTAGCGCGGATCGGAATAATCCCGGCCAAAGTCAAGGTTTCCTGCCAGACTTTAAGTCATTACATTCCCATGCTACCGCCGGCGCGTTACAGCCCTAATATCCACCAAACCAATCCCTCCACACCTATATATCCGTCTCATAATCTCCGCTAAGCATTTATAAAACCAGGATAAATCTATTTCATCTGCCATCCCAGCGGTTGACACCAGCAACAGACGGTGTAATTCAGTTGTTGTGTGGGAACGAGGTGGCAGTCAATACAATCTCTGGGTGGGTATCCGTGGTATGGGTTGCCGTGGCGCAGGTTGCCCCCGGAGACGGGAGTTAATGGCGTGGCGTGATAATAGGAGGTTCTCGGCGGGGAGACGCCACAGACAGATAGGAGGTTTCAGGCCTCACCGTGCACTGAGCTAGGCCCACTCCTCATTTGTATGTATAATGGTGTAGAGATAGAGACATGATATGGTACTGTTAGAGTTTGTATGTATAATGGTGTAGAGATAGAGACATGATATGGTACTGTTAGAGTTTGTATGTATAATGGTGTAGAGATAGAGACATGATATGGTACTGTTAGAGTTTGTATGTATAATGGTGTAGAGATAGAGACATGATATGGTACTGTTAGAGTTTGTATGTATAATGGTGTAGAGATAGAGACATGATATGGTACTGTTAGAGTTTACATTTACATTACATTTAAGTCATTTAGCAGACGCTCTTATCCAGAGCGACTTACAAATTGGTGCATTCACCTTATGACCTCCAGTGGAACAGTAGTGCATCTAAATCTTTTCAGGGGGAGGGGGGGTGAGAGGGATTACTTTATCCTATCCTAGGTATTCCTTAAAGAGGTGGGGTTTCAGGTGTCTCCGGAAGGTGGTGATTGACTCCGCTGTCCTGGCGTCGTGAGGGAGTTTGTTCCACCATTGGGGGGCCAGAGCAGCGAACAGTTTTGACTGGGCTGAGCGGGAACTGTACTTCCTCAGTGGTAGGGAGGCGAGCAGGCCAGAGGTGGATGAACGCAGTGCCCTTGTTTGGGTGTAGGGCCTGATCAGAGCCTGGAGGTACTGAGGTGCCGTTCCCCTCACAGCTCCGTAGGCAAGCACCATGGTCTTGTAGCGGATGCGAGCTTCAACTGGAAGCCAGTGGAGGGAGCGGAGGAGCGGGGTGACGTGAGAGAACTTGGGAAGGTTGAACACCAGACGGGCTGCGGCGTTCTGGATGAGTTGTAGGGGTTTAATGGCACAGGCAGGGAGCCCAGCCAACAGCGAGTTGCAGTAATCCAGACGGGAGATGACAAGTGCCTGGATTAGGACCTGCGCCGCTTCCTGTGTGAGGCAGGGTCGTACTCTGCGGATGTTGTAGAGCATGAACCTACAGGAACGGGCCACCGCCTTGATGTTAGTTGAGAACGACAGGGTGTTGTCCAGGATCACGCCAAGGTTCTTAGCGCTCTGGGAGGAGGACACAATGGAGTTGTCAACCGTGATGGCGAGATCATGGAACGGGCAGTCCTTCCCCGGGAGGAAGAGCAGCTCCGTCTTGCCGAGGTTCAGCTTGAGGTGGTGATCCGTCATCCACACGGATATGTCTGCCAGACATGCAGAGATGCGATTCGCCACCTGGTCATCAGAAGGGGGAAAGGAGAAGATTAATTGTGTGTCGTCTGCATAGCAATGATAGGAGAGACCATGTGAGGTTATGACAGAGCCAAGTGACTTGGTGTATAGCGAGAATAGGAGAGGGCCTAGAACAGAGCCCTGGGGGACACCAGTGGTGAGAGCACGTGGTGTGGAGACGGATTCTCGCCACGCCACCTGGTAGGAGCGACCTGTCAGGTAGGACGCAATCCAAGCGTGGGCCGCGCCGGAGATGCCCAACTCGCAGAGGGTGGAGAGGAGGATCTGATGGTTCACAGTATCGAAGGCAGCCGATAGGTCTAGAAGGATGAGAGCAGAGGAGAGAGAGTTAGCTTTAGCAGTGCGGAGCGCCTCCGTGATACAGAGAAGAGCAGTCTCAGTTGAATGACTAGTCTTGAAACCTGACTGATTTGGATCAAGAAGGTCATTCTGAGAGAGATAGCGGGAGAGCTGGCCAAGGACGGCACGTTCAAGAGTTTTGGAGAGAAAAGAAAGAAGGGATACTGGTCTGTAGTTGTTGACATCGGAGGGATCGAGTGTAGGTTTTTTCAGAAGGGGTGCAACTCTCGCTCTCTTGAAGACGGAAGGGACGTAGCCAGCGGTCAGGGATGAGTTGATGAGCGAGGTGAGGTAAGGGAGGAGGTCTCCGGAAATGGTCTGGAGAAGAGAGGAGGGGATAGGGTCAAGCGGGCAGGTTGTAGGGCGGCCGGCCGTCACAAGACGCGAGATTTCATCTGGAGAGAGAGGGGAGAAAGAGGTCAGAGCACAGGGTAGGGCAGTGTGAGCGTGTAGAGATAGAGACAGTATATGGTACTGTTAGAGTTTGTATGTATAATGGTGTAGAGATAGAGACATGATATGGTACTGTTAGAGTTTGTATGTATAATGGTGTAGAGATAGAGACATGATATGGTACTGTTAGAGTTTGTATGTATAATGGTGTAGAGATAGAGACATGATATGGTACTGTTAGAGTTTGCTTCATTTTTTTAACCATAAAGGTATTATCTTGAACACTTAAGGTCAATTATTACTGTTTATCACTCTTCATTGACAGTATATTAATAACAGGACAAAAGAAAATCATGGGCATTAATAGGGAGTTGGTCCCCCCTTTGCTGCTGTAACAGCCTCCACTCTTCTGGGAAGACGTTCCACTAGATGTCGGACCAATGCTGCGGGGACTTGCTTCCATTCCATCACAAGAGTATTAGTGAGGTCAGGCAATGATGTTGGGGGGTTAGGCCTGGCTCGCAGTCGGCGTTCCAATTCATCCCAAAGGTGTTTGATGGGGTCAGGGCTCTTTGCAGGCCAGTCAAGTTCTTCCACACCAATCTCGACAAACCATTTCTGTATGGACCTCGCTCTGTGCACGTTCTGTGCACGGTGGATTGTCATGCTGAAACAGGAAAGGGCATTCCCCAAATGGTTGCTAAAGTTGGAAGCACCGAATCGTCTCGAATGTCATTGAATGATGTAGCGGTAATATTTCCCTTCACTGTAATTAAGGGGCCTAGCCCGAACCATGAAAAACAGCCCCAGACCATTAATCATCCGCTACCAAACTTTAGTTGACACTATGCAGAGGAACTCGGTAGTGGGTGTTGCAACCGAGGACAGGCAATTTTTATGTGCTACGCGTTTCAGCGGCCCGGTTCTGTTAGCTTGTGTGGCCTACCACTTTGCAGCTAAGCCGTTGTTGCTCCTAGACATTTCCACTTCACAATAACAGCACTTACAGTTGACCAGGGCAGCTCTAAAAAGGGCAGAAATTTGACAAAGTGTTGGAAAGGTGGCATCCTTTGACTGTGCCATGTTGAAAGTCACTGAGCTCTTCAGGTAGGCCATTATACTGTCAATGTTTGTCTATGGATATTGCATGGCTGTGTGCTCAATTTTATACACCTGCCAGCAACGAGAGTGTCTGAAATAGCCGAATCCACTCATTTGAAGGGGTGTCCACATACTGTTGTGTGTTCATCCTGTTTCACACATGTACAGGTGTGTATTAATTGTGTGTGTTTTTTTTTTGTCTTGCTCAAGGGGTACAGATAGATATTTCACCTTGTCTGCTCTGGGATTTGAACAAGCATCCTTTCGGTTACTGGGCCAATGCTTTAACAGCTAGGCTAGCTCCACTAAAGTATGCACAGGTAGCCTAGCAGGGCGGCAGGTAGCCTAGTGGTTAGAGCGTTGGACTAGGAACCGCAAGGTTGCAAGATCAAATCCCTGAGCTGACAAGGTAAAAATCTGTTGTTCTGCCCCTGAACAAGGAAGTTAACCCATCGTTCCTAGGCCGTCATTGAAAATAAGAATTTGTTCTTAATTGACTTGCTTAGTTAAATAAATGTGTAATTACAGCCATCACTGCATTCTCTTCCCATCTTATGTCAAGTATTTTATTCAATTACAAATCCACCAGGACATTGAATGCAAAAAAACTGTTTTATAACCCTGAACCACAGTGCTTTGCTAGCTATCTTGGTCCCTCAACCCATGTGGTTAGTGAATGACCCATACTGGCCCTCCTACTGAGAAACAGGTACAAATCAGTTTAGAACTAAAAATAGAATCACTTTGAGGTGGGGTTCTCTCTCAGAGACACAGAAAGCACTTGTAGGTATTCATGCAACACCAATGATGAATACTTGCAACAAAAAAAAGCTAATTAAATGAAAACCTCACTTTAATTCATAATTTAAAGCTATCAAAGCACTGTTAATGCTTGCTAATGTTGTTACAAGGCTCGAAAATTACAAAATTACAAAGATCTCAAATGTAACGTCATAATGAGCACTTTTAATGCTAAACATTTCTTTCCAAACCACATAATGGGCACTTTTAATGCTCAACATTTCTTTCCAAACCACGTCCGTCACAGTTAGGCTGTGTCTGAAATAGCACCCTCTGCCCTATAGTGCATCAATTTGGACCAGGGCCCACAAAGTCAAAAGTAGTGCACTAAATAGGGAATAAATGATGCAGAAAAATGTATCCATGCTTTTGTTACTTCTAGGTTAGACTACTGCAATGCTCTACCATCCGGCTACCCGGATAAAGCACTAAATATACTTCAGTTAGTGCTAAATACGGCTGCTAGAATCCTGACTAGAACTAAAAAATGTGATCATATTACTCCGGTGCTAGCCTCTCTACACTGGCTTCCTGTTAAGGCAAGGGCTGTTTTCAAGGTTTTACTGCTAACCTACAAAGCATTACATGGGCTTGCTCCTACCTATCTTTCTGATTTGGTCCTGCCGTACATACCTACACGTACGCTACGGTCACAAGACGCGGGCCTCCTAATTGTCCCTAGAATTTCTAAGCAAACAGCTGGAGGCAGGGCTTTCTCCTATAGAGCTCCATTTTTATTGAATGGTCTGCCTACCCATGTCAGAGACGCAAACTCGGTCTCAACCTTTGTCTTTACAGAAGACTTGTCTCTTCAGTGGGTCATATGATTGAGTATAGTCTGGCCCAGGAGTGTGAAGGTGAATGGAAAGGCTCTGGAGCAACGAACCACCCTTGCTGTTTCTGCCTGACCGGTTCCCCTCTTTCCACTGGGATTCTCTGCCTCTAACCCTAATATAGGGGCTGAGTCACTGGCTTACTGGTGCTCTTTCATGCCGTCCCTAGGAGGGGTGCGTCACTTGAGTGGTTTGAGTCACTGACGTGATCTTCCTGTCTGGGTTGGCGCCCCCCCCCCCCCCCCCCCCTTGGGTTGTGCCGTGGCAGAGATCTTTGTGGGCTATACTCGACCTTGTCTCAGGATGGTAAGTTGGTGGTTGAAGATATCCCTCTAGTGGTGTGGGGGCTGTGCTTTGGCAAAGTGGGTGGGGTTATATCCTTCCTGTTTGGCCCTGTCCGGGGGTATCATCGGATGGGGCCACAGTGTCTCCTGACCCCAGTATTTATCCTGCAGTAGTTTGTCTGTCTTATCCGGTGTCCTGTGTGAATTTAAGTAGGCTCTCTCTTATTCTCTCTTTCTCTCGGTGGACCTGAGCCCTAGGACCATTTCTCAGGACTACCTGGCATGATTACTCCTTGCTGTCTCCAATCCACCGGGCCGTGCTGCTGCTCCAGTTTCAACTGTTCTGCTTGCGGCTATGGAATCCTGACCTGTTCACCGGACGTGCTACCTGTCCCAGACCTGCTATTTTCAACTCTCTAGAGACAGCAGGAGTGGTAGAGATACTCTTAATGATGGCTATGAAAAGCCAACTGACATTTACTCCTGAGGTGCTGACTTGCTGCACCCTCGACAACTACAGTGATTATTATTATTTGACCATGCTGGTCATTTATGAACATTTGAACATCTTGGTCATGTTCTATTATAATCTCCACCCGGCACAGCCAGAAGAGGACTGGCCACCCCTCGTAGCCTGGTTCCTCTCTAGGTTTCTTCCTAGGTTTTGGCCTTTCTAGGGAGTTTTTCCTATACAACGTGCTTCTACACCTGCATTGTTTGCTGTTTGGGGTTTTAGACTGGGTTTCTGTACAGCACTTTGAGATATCAGCTGATGTACGAAGGGCTATATAAATAAATGTGATTTGATTTGATTTGAATAGAGGCCAAAGTCAAAAGTAGTGCACTATATAGGGAATAGGGTGCCATTTGGGATACACATATAACCAACTGGTAATGCTCCTTTTTCTCCAGACCTCACACAGCATCCTCAATGCCCAAACATGAATCTCACCTCCATCAATAAGTGATCAGTCCCAGTTTGCTCTGTGACACCGGGCCATTGGCATGCTGGTCAGACGGTGGTGCTGTGAAAGGATGTCTACCCACTGTATTATTCAACACTGGTGTTTGGCAGCTGTGTGAGGCAGGAGACGAGCTGATAATAAGTCTGATTACTGCTTGTTGTGCTTTTATCCATTATTTACATCTCCCCAAATCAGGTTTGAAGTCGGCGTGAGAGAGCTTCTGGAGGAGAAAGAAAGAGATGGAGACTGAGATAGACGGAGAGAGAGAGAGAGAGGCGGAGAGAGAGAGACAGAGAGAGAGACAGAGAGAGAGAGACAGAGAGAGAGACAGAGAGAGAGCTTCTGGTGAGGAGAAAGAAAGAGATGGAGACTGAGATAGACGGAGAGAGAGAGAGAGGCGGAGAGCGAGAGACAGAGAGAGAGACAGAGAGAGAGACAGAGAGAGAGACAGAGAGAGAGACAGAGAGAGACAGAGAGAGAGACAGAGAGAGAGAGACAGAGAGAGACAGAGCGAGAGACAGAGAGAGAGACAGAGAGAGAGACAGAGACAGAGACAGAGAGAGAGACAGAGAGAGATACAGAGACATGGTTCTTCTCTCTCTACACCTTTCCAGTCACTCCATCTTTAGGACGAGGAACGAAGGAAGACAGGAGCGAAAGAGAGAGGATGTCTAGGAGACATCCACATTGTGTGGCACGTCACTCCCATCCCAACACTCACAGAAGCACATTATGAATATGACAGCAACCCCTAGGACACAAGCGCGAGGGAAACATCTATTTACATGGAAAACCACATTTGTTTCCACTCTGTCGTCCTCATTCTGTCCCAACTGCCTTTGTTCATTCACTGCACCCCCACAATGATTTCACCGCGTGTCTCTTAGAAAAACAATGTTGTAATTGATCGCAGGCAGGACAGAAAGCAAACAGAGAGAGTTTGAATGGAGGGAAGAAAACACATTGTCATTACGAGCACGTAAGCCTCATGCCTGAGTGCACTCTCAGCAGCAATGCTATAGGAGCTTCCCTGACAGGCTAATTCAATGCTAACCGGGAAATAAATGTTAGTGCGAATCACAACCACGTTATTGAGGATGGCAAGGAGAGCCGAGTAAAGGAATCTCTAGTGTGTTCATCACAGAGCAGTGATTCCCTGTGTAATTGATCCACTCCCTAGTCTCGTTAGCATGCACTCACAGAGTAAACTGAACTGATGGGCTGCCATCCACACACCCACCCCTACTCAGTTAAGCCTGTCCAATTGCCATACATGTAGTTTGGCATATAGCTGTACACACACAGACACACATACGGTATACAGCAGTGGAGGCTGCTGAGGGGAGGAGGGCTCATAATAATGGCTGGAATGGAGTGAATGGAATGTGTTTCATGTGGTTGATGCCATTCCATTGACTCCATTCCAGACATTATGAGCTGTCCTCCCCTCAGCAGCCTCCATGTTTCTGCTTTTAATTACTAACATTATGGCAGGCTATTTGTTAGTCAGCTTGTCTATAATTAGATATAATGACTAAAGAGAAGCTCTGTTTCCTGAGAAGACTAAATAAACTCTTGCTCACCAGAATAACGGAATAAATCGGTATAATGAATGCTTCAATGTAGTTGACATCGGTAAAGGTCTCCGTCATCTCCGCTTATCCTCCCCCAAAAAAATGGGTAAGGTTGTCTGTGCAAAATGTCCAAATGACATCAGTTTGACCGGTTGTAAGGAAATAAAAAGGACCCAACATGTTTCTGATAAGCTTTCTGTTCGGCTTGGATGCATAGCCTATTTTATGTGGTTTAAATCATATCAGCTGATAAAGATAGCACCTCTAGCTGCATACACATTCTCTCAAGATGTTGAAATAAATCAATCATATTTCTCCTGTTCCAGACTCAGAATTTAGCCTACATTTGGTGTATCATTTTACTGCAAGAAATGCTTAATTGTGCAGGATCTAACATTAAAGCTATGTGAGAGGTTATAGACCTACAGTCTCCATATTTCAGTTAACCCATCTGAACAGCAGGCAACAGTCCCCTTGACGTACCATAGGCCTATTCCCTGTCTTATGACTGTCAAATTTGTATAAATGTGTACAGCACCTCACAATCAGAACAGGGCAGCACGGCTGGCCCTTGGATGTACACAGAGAGCTAACATTAATAATATGCATGTCAATCTCTTCTGGCTCAAAGTGGAGGAGAGATTGACTTCATCACTACTTGTAAACTCAGCAAAAAAAGGAACGTCCCTTTTTCAGGACCCTGTCTTTCAAAGATAATTTGTAAAAATCCAAATAACTTCACAGATCTTCATTGTAAAGGGTTTAAACACTGTTTCCCATGCTTGTTCACTGAACCATAAACAATTAATGAACATGCACCTGTGGAACGGTCGTTAAGACACTAACACCTTACAGACGGTAGGCAATTAATTAAGGTCACAGTTACGAAAACTTAGGACACTAAAGAGGCCTTTCTGACTCTGAAAAACACCAAAAGAAAAATGCCCAGGGTCCCCTAAATTACAATGTCCGTACTGTGAGATGCCTAAGACAGCGATACAGGGAGACAGGACGGACAGGTGATCATCCTCGCAGGGCCAGACCATGTGTAACAACACCTGCACAGGATCGGTACATCCGAACATCACACCTGCGGGACAGGTACAGTATGGCAACAACAACTGCCCAAGTTACACCAGGAACGCCCAATCCCTCCATCAGTGCTCAGACTGTCCGCAATAGGCTGAGAGAGGCTGGACTGAGGGCTTGTAGGCCTGTTGTAAAGGCAGGTCCTCACCAGACATCACCGGCAACAACATTGCCTACGGGCACAAACCCACCATTGCTGGACCAGACAGGACTGGCAAAAAGTGCTCTTCACTGATGAGTCGTGGTTTTGTCTGACCAGAGTTGGTCGGATTCGTGTTTATCATAGAAGGAATGAGCATTACACCGAGGCCTGTACTCTGGAGCGGGATCGATTTGGAGGTGGAGGGTCCGTCATGGTCGGGGACGGTGTGTCACAGCATCATCTGACTGAGATTCTTGTCACTGCAGGCAATCTCAACACTGTGCGTTACATGGAAGACATCCTCCTCCCTCAAGTGGTACTCTTCCTGCAGGCTCATCCTGACATGACCCTCCAGCATGACAATGCCACCAGCCATACTGCTCATTCTGTGCATGATTTCCTGTAAGACAGGAATGTCAGTGTCCTGCCATGGCCAGGGAAGAGCCCGGATCTCAATCCCCTGTTGGATTGGAAGGTGAGGGCTAGGGCCATAAATGTCTGGGAACTTGCTGGAAGAGTGGGGTAATATCTCACAGCAAGAACTGGCAAATCTGGTGCAGTCCATGAGGAGGAGATGCACTGCAGTAGTTAGTGCAGCTGGTGGCCACACCAGATACTGACTGTTACTTTGATTGTGACCCCCCTTTTGTTCAGAGACACATTATTCCATTTCTGTTAGTCACATGTCTGTCGAACTTGTTCAGTTTAAGTCTCAGTTGATGAATCTTATGTTCATACAAATATTTACACGTTAAGTTTGCTGAAAATAAACACAGTTGACAGTGAGAGGATGTTTCTTTTTTTGCTGAGTTTATTTGTGAGAGGTATTGACATGTTGAATGCACCCAGCTGTCTGTTTAAACTACTGGCACACAACTCGGACACCCATACATACCCCAGAAGACATGCCACCAGAGGTCTCTTCATACTCCCCAAGTCCAGAACAGACTATGGGAGGTGCACAGTACTACTTAGAGCCATGACTACATGGAAGTCTATTCCACATCAGGTAACATCATGCACCTTATGGAACAGCAGGGACTGTGAAGCAACCCAAACACAGGCACACACGATTACATACGCACACTATACACATGTACACATGGATTTTGTGTTGTATATATGTGGTAGTAGAGTAGGGGCCTGAGGGCACACACTTAATGTGTTGTGAAATCTACTGTGAATGTATTGTAATGTTTTTAAAATTGTATAACTGCCTTCATTTTGCTGGACCCAGGAAGAGTAGCTGCTGCCTTGGCAACAGCTAATGGGGATCCTTAATAAATACAAATACAAATGATCGCACATAACATAGCTGCCAGCATTCTGTTTTACCACCAAATCTTTCCAGAAAATTACTTCTCTGGTCCTCCCTTCTCTTTATTTTCAACTCTCCATTTCACTGCTTTTCTCTTATTGAATTAAACTCTGCCCGTTCCCAAAAGCATTTGGCCATTATTATGCAGGCTATTTGGTGCCCTATAGGTCTACAGTTAGGGCCTAAAGCTTAGGCTTATGTACTGATGACAGATAGCCTTCAAAATAATGACAGAATAACCTCCATATTCCATATAGATAGAAATTGCACAAGAACGATACATTTATGGATTTAAGGTATTGCTTTCTCTTTATTCAACCCGCCTGCCACTCACCCTTCAATATTTCAGGACCCTAAACCCACCCGCCCCGCACATATAACCACAGGGACTGAGTCAACCCACGCATCACTAACACAAACACACTTGATTAGATCATTTTCTGAACAGTCAGATGACAGACGCTCAGATCCCACCCACCCCAAGAGGACAGATGAGGAAAGAAAGGAGAGGAGAGGAGAAGTAAAGCACAGGAGAGAGAGCAGGGGGAGGAGACGGGAGGGATATAATGGAGAGATCATCAGAAATGGGTGGAACGGGAAGAAGCAGAGAATGGGAAAAGGAAGTCAAGAAAAAAAGGAGATGGAAGAAGAAGAGAGGAACATTTTGGATGAAGACAAAATAAATGGAAAGTAGGAGAACATTGAGGGAGAAGGACAACACGAGAAAAGAAGGAGAACATTGAGGGAGAAGGACAAAACAAGAGAAGAAGGAGAAATTGAGGTAGAAGGACAACACGAGAGAAGGAGAACATTGAGGGAGAAGGACAAAACAAGAGAAGGAGAAATTGAGGTAGAGGGACAACATGAGAGAAGGAGAACATTGAGGGAGAAGGACAGCACGAGAGAAGAAGGAGAAATTGAGGTAGAAGACAACACGAGCGAAGGAGAACATTGAGGGAGAAGGACAGCACGAGATAAGAAGGAGAACATTGAGGAAGAAGGACAGCACGAGAGAAGAAGGAGAACATTGAGGGAGAAAGACAGCACGAGAGAAGAAGGAGAACATTGAGGGAGAAGGACAACACGAGAGAAAGAAGGAGAACATTGAGGGAGAAGGACAACACGAGAGAAAAAAGGGATGGCAGGAGATCAACCTCAGGAGGCTGAAGAAATTCAGCATGGACCCTAAGAACCTCACAAGCTTCTACAGATGCATGGAGAGCATTCTGACAGGCTGCATCACTGCCTGGTAGCTCAACTGCAAGGCTCTCCAGAGGGATGGTGCAGTAAGCCCAACGCATTACTGGGGTCACACTGCTTGCCCTCCAGGACATTTACAGCACCTGGTGTCACAGGAAGGTCAAGAAGAACAAGGCCTGCTGAGTGGCACAGTGGTCTAAGCCACTGCATCGCAGTGCTACCTGTGCCACTAGAGATCCTGGTTCGAGTCCAGACTCCGTTGCAGCCGGCTGTGACCAGAAGACCCATGGCGCGGCACACAATGGGCCCAGCATTGTCCGGTTAGGGGAGTGTTTGGCTGGCCGGGATGTCCTTGTCCCATCGCACTCTAACGACTCCTGTGGCGGGCTGGGCACATGCACGCTGACACGGTTGCCAGGTGTACGGTGTTTCCTCTGACACATTGTTGCGGCTGGCATCCGGGTTAAGTGGGTGTTGTGTCAAGAAGCAGTGCAGCTTGGCTGGGTTGTGTTTCTGAGGACGCACGGCTCTTGACCTTCACCTCTGAGTCTGTACAGGAGTTGCAGTGAAGAGGACAAGACTGTAACTACCAATTGGATGTAATGAAAAGATGCACAACAAGAAAGAGAAGCAAAATAGTGTCGTCAGCTGCATATTTATTAGCCGTGGTATTTCTACAGAGGTGACAAAGTAGAGCAGGTGAGAACACATGGGGAAAAGTGAACAATCTATTTTACAAGACTCACCAGAGGTGTAAGTCTTGTACACCATTAGTCATCAGTCCCATCCCAAGAGTTTCTATTGGACACATTTTGGTAGGTCCCTCCCCGTTTCGTTTGCTTCTGTTTGGATCCTAGTGAATATACCCCTGGAGTGTGTTCATTGAGGCGCTGCATGGTCAGTCTGAGGTCTGAATTGGCCATGCAGCATTTAGTGATGAGGCCTGTGTAGAAGTCAGGGCACTCATACTTATTGTGCTTTGCAGAGCTGTTTTTTATTTATTTATTTATTTTATTTCACCTTTATTTAACCAGGTAGGCTAGTTGAGAACAAGTTATAATTTACAACTGCGACCTGGCCAAGATAAAGCAAAGCAGTGTGACACAGACAACAACACAGAGTTACACATAGCATAACATGGAATAAACAATAAACAAGCCAATAACATAATAAACAAGTCAATGACACAGTAGAAAAAAAGAAAGTCTATATACGGTGTGTGCAAAAGGCATGAGGAGGTAAGCAAGAAATAGGCCATAGAAGCGAATAATTATAATTTCATCTGGAGTGATAAATGAGCAGATGATGCTGTGCAAGCAGAGATACTGGTGTACAAAAGAGCAGAAAAGTCAATAAAATAGTATGTGGATGAGGTAGGTAGATTGGGTGGGCTATTTACAGATGGACTATGTACAGCTGCAGCGATCGGTTAGCTGCTCAGATAGCTGATGTTTAAAGTTGGTGAAGTTCGCAGAGCTGTTGTGAAGGAAGTTGTCAAGGAAATTAACTTGTGTTTATACAGGAACTCATGCCCCCACCTTCTGTCAACGCGGAGCAACATGGAGCCCTCCGCATTGTGACAACATTTGAGAGGTGCACAGCGGTGCAGTATGGAGCTCAATTTGCCTGCCTCCGGAGGCTACGCACTTTCGTCACACCATCCATACGGTGCCTCCGATCACATCTTCGGATCAAGCATAAATTGGCTCTTAGTTGTATTCTGCTGCAAAACGTTTCGCCTGTTACTCCAAACACTCAACATAACAGAAAATATGTTTGGTTCTTAAATGGAAGTTGTAGTTCACTTTAGAACCATACAATTAAATTCAAGTTTTTGGGGTTCCTTCCAATTTCTTCTGAATTACAGCTTCTGTTTGAAAACAGAACGGAACTCAACAGTGTTTATAGTAAACGACAACAGACAACAGACAGTGGACTGTGGAATACACCCCAGCTAGTATAACCCATGTGTTTTTCTAGAGACGGTGCCAGTGTTAAAGTGTGTTGTTCCTCCACTAGGGGACAGTCACAAACACAGGTGAACATTTACAATGGACTGTGGAATACACCCCAGCTAGTATAACCCATGTGTTTTTCTAGAGACGGTGCCAGTGTTAAAGTGTGTTGTTCCTCCACTAGGGGACAGTCACAAACACAGGTGAACGTTTACAATGGACTGTGGAATACACCCCAGCTAGTATAACCCATGTGTTTTTCTAGAGACGGTGCCAGTGTTAAAGTGTGTTGTTCCTCCACTAGGGGACAGTCACAAACACAGGTGAACGTTTGTTTGTAGCTATGCCAAAGATGATCTACTGTATTATATTGATAGAGATAGCCAAGTAACAATGGAAATACATGTCCTCAATGATTGAAGGCAGGCGAGATCAGGTGGGATCATTCTAGCCAATGAGAGGGCAGATATGCGTGTGAACAACAGGCACAACTAAGTCGTTTTTCTCAGTTGCCGGAATACGACGTGCACCCACTGATACCAGTACATTTGTAACAGCCTAAACATTACGGAAACTTCTATTAGATCAAATAAGCCTCACGTAATTTGACATTCATAGACCTCCATAAAAAGGGCTTATCTCATGCAGACAGATTTTGGGCGGAGTAAATCCTCTCACTCTTCTGCTCTGCTAACTGACTGATAATACAAAAGCTCTCTGATGTTCTCCAGATGAAGAAGTCATATCTACACGTTTCTGTCTGTCTGTCCCAAGCTGAGACAAACCAGTACGGTTGGAATCTCACAGGTGTTGTTTCAGTCTACAGTGATCTATATCTGGGTTTCCCAAACTCGGTCCTGGGGCCCCCCCTGGGTGCAAATTTTATATTTTACACTAGCACTACACAGCTGATTCAAATAATCAAAGCTTGATGATGAGTTAGTTCTTTTAATCAGCTGTGTAGTTGTAGGGCAGAAACCAAAACGTGCCCCCGGGGGTAGTAGTAGTTACTAGCCTGTTTTAAATGACAAGTTAATGAGGGGGTTCATATGAGTTGTCCACCTCACCCTCCTAAACAGTTTGGGGTATATTTTCTAGAAAAGTTGTACATTCTGACCCAGTTTGAAGACAGCTCACTGTTCTGCTCTGTGCACATGAAATCCCAATGTTAGGGCAGAGACACAAGCATCTCCTCATTATATCCAGTATCTCTGACACAGTGTATTGACCTGTGCAAACCTCCTACAGTAAGTGTATAGATGTATTTTTTCAGATAATTATTTGCTGATATGAAAGATAATATCATATCAGCATATGTTTTGAAACCTGTTTCTAAACGTTAAAACACAGCGTCAGGACTGTAGCTCACACAGACGCAGCCTCGGGCGAAGCTAACCGCTGAAAACACTACGGAGAGAAGTGTTTTCCAGAGCTAACTTGGGCCAAACAACGAGAAGTACCTGTACTTGTAGCCCAAGATGTACTCTTAAGGAGCCTACTGTTACTCCATTAGGTCCTTATATTTTCAGAGGTAGACTGGCTCTGGCAGCCAGAACAACCAGACACTCCATCTAAACATAAAGCACTCTACTTTCATGTCAAATCAAAATCATTTCACGACTGGAAAACACACACTAACTGTACACTGTTTTAACGTTTTTTAACACAGGCAGCAGCCGACAGTACTTTTCAGTAACATTTGTGACGTCCTTCTTCTGTTACACACAGATGTTCGGAGACAGATATAGCAATTAGCACAGGTGGTCCCTCTGTTTCCTGTCTGTCTTCTGTAAAAACGAGCTGTAACATGGAGAAATGACCATGTGGGAACAGTAACCCTAAGTCTATTTAGCGTCTATAAACAGACTAGGCTCGGGTACTGTATGAGTTGTATGCAGGGACGGGGTTGTTTTCACATGGCCGGACCTACTCGGTTGGCATCTACTGTATGAGTTGTATGCAGGGAGGGTTGTTTTCACACAGCCGGACCTACTCGGTTGGCATCTACTGTATGAGTTGTATGCAGGGACGGGGTTGTTTTCACACAGCCGGACCTACTCGGTTGGCATCTACTGTATGAGTTGTATGCAGGGACGGGGTTGTTTTCACACGGCCGGACCTACTCGGTTGGCATCTACTCTATGAGTTGTATGCAGGGAGGGTTGTTTTCACACAGCCAGACCTACTCGGTTGGCATCTACTGTATGAGTTGTATGCCTGGACGGGGTTGTTTTCACACGGCCGGACCTACTCGGTTGGCATCTACTGTATGAGTTGTATGCAGGGACGGGGTTGTTTTCACACGGCCGGACCTACTCGGTTGGCATCTACTGTATGAGTTGTATGCAGGGACGGGGTTGTTTTCACACAGCCGGACCTACTCGGTTGGCATCTACTGTATGAGTTGTATGCAGGGAGGGTTGTTTTCACACGGCCGGACCTACTCGGTTGGCATCTACTGTATGAGTTGTATGCAGGGAGGGTTGTTTTCACACGGCCGGACCTACTCGGTTGGCATCTACTGTATGAGTTGTATGCAGGGAGGGTTGTTTTCACACGGCCGGACCTACTCGGTTGGCATCTACTGTATGAGTTGTATGCAGGGAGGGTTGTTTTCACACGGCCGGACCTACTCGGTTGGCATCTACTGTATGAGTTGTATGCAGGGAGGGTTGTTTTCACACGGCCGGACCTACTCGGTTGGCATCTACTGTATGAGTTGTATGCAGTGAGGGTTGTTTTCACACAGCCGGACCTACTCGGTTGGCATCTACTGTATGAGTTGTATGCCTGGACGGGGTTGTTTTCACACGGCCGGACCTACTCGGTTGGCATCTACTGTATGAGTTGTATGCAGGGAGGGTTGTTTTCACACGGCCGGACCTACTCGGTTGGCATCTACTGTATGAGTTGTATGCAGGGAGGGTTGTTTTCACACGGCCGGACCTACTCGGTTGGCATCTACTGTATGAGTTGTATGCAGGGACGGGGTTGTTTTCACACAGCCGGACCTACTCGGTTGGCATCTACTGAATGAGTTGTATGCAGGGAGGGTTGTTTTCACACAGCCAGACCTACTCGGTTGGCATCTACTGTATGAGTTGTATGCCTGGACGGGGTTGTTTTCACACGGCCGGACCTACTCGGTTGGCATCTACTGTATGAGTTGTATGCAGGGAGGGTTGTTTTCACACGGCCGGACCTACTCGGTTGGCATCTACTGTATGAGTTGTATGCAGGGAGGGTTGTTTTCACACGGCCGGACCTACTCGGTTGGCATCTACTGTATGAGTTGTATGCAGGGAGGGTTGTTTTCACACGGCCGGACCTACTCGGTTGGCATCTACTGTATGAGTTGTATGCAGGGAGGGTTGTTTTCACACGGCCGGACCTACTCGGTTGGCATCTACTGTATGAGTTGTATGCAGTGAGGGTTGTTTTCACACGGCCGGACCTACTCGGTTGGCATCTACTGTATGAGTTGTATGCCTGGACGCGGTTGTTTTCACACGGCCGGACCTACTCGGTTGGCATCTACTGTATGAGTTGTATGCAGGGACGGGGTTGTTTTCACACAGCCGGACCTACTCGGTTGGCATCTACTGTATGAGTTGTATGCAGGGACGGGGTTGTTTTCACACAGCCGGACCTACTCGGTTGGCATCTACTGTATGAGTTGTATGCAGGGAGGGTTGTTTTCACACGGCCGGACCTACTCGGTTGGCATCTACTGTATGAGTTGTATGCAGGGAGGGTTGTTTTCACACGGCCGGACCTACTCGGTTGGCATCTACTGTATGAGTTGTATGCAGGGAGGGTTGTTTTCACACAGCCGGACCTACTCGGTTGGCATCTACTGTATGAGTTGTATGCAGGGAGGGTTGTTTTCACACAGCCGGACCTACTCGGTTGGCATCTACTGTATGAGTTGTATGCAGGGAGGGTTGTTTTCACACGGCCGGACCTACTCGGTTGGCATCTACTGTATGAGTTGTATGCAGGGAGGGTTGTTTTCACACGGCCGGACCTACTCGGTTGGCATCTACTGTATGAGTTGTATGCAGGGAGGGTTGTTTTCACACGGCCGGACCTACTCGGTTGGCATCTACTGTATGAGTTGTATGCAGGGAGGGTTGTTTTCACACGGCCGAACCTACTCGGTTGGCATCTACTGTATGAGTTGTATGCAGGGACGGGGTTGTTTTCACACAGCCGGACCTACTCGGTTGGCATCTACTGTATGAGTTGTATGCAGGGACGGGGTTGTTTTCACACAGCCGGACCTACTCGGTTGGCATCTACTGTATGAGTTGTATGCAGGGACGGGGTTGTTTTCACACGGCCGGACCTACTCGGTTGGCATCTACTGTATGAGTTGTATGCCTGGACGGGGTTGTTTTCACACGGCCGGACCTACTCGGTTGGCATCTACTGTATGAGTTGTATGCAGGGACGGGGTTGTTTTCACACAGCCGGACCTACTCGGTTGGCATCTACTGTATGAGTTGTATGCAGGGACGGGGTTGTTTTCACACAGCCGGACCTACTCGGTTGGCATCTACTGTATGAGTTGTATGCAGGGAGGGTTGTTTTCACACGGCCGGACCTACTCGGTTGGCATCTACTGTATGAGTTGTATGCAGGGAGGGTTGTTTTCACACAGCCAGACCTACTCGGTTGGCATCTACTGTATGAGTTGTATGCCTGGACGGGGTTGTTTTCACACGGCCGGACCTACTCGGTTGGCATCTACTGTATGAGTTGTATGCAGGGACGGGGTTGTTTTCACACAGCCGGACCTACTCGGTTGGCATCTACTCTATGAGTTGTATGCAGGGACGGGGTTGTTTTCACACAGCCGGACCTACTCGGTTGGCATCTACTGTATGAGTTGTATGCAGGGAGGGTTGTTTTCACACGGCCGGACCTACTCGGTTGGCATCTACTGTATGAGTTGTATGCAGGGAGGGTTGTTTTCACACGGCCGGACCTACTCGGTTGGCATCTACTGTATGAGTTGTATGCAGGGAGGGTTGTTTTCACACGGCCGGACCTACTCGGTTGGCATCTACTGTATGAGTTGTATGCAGGGAGGGTTGTTTTCACACAGCCGGACCTACTCGGTTGGCATCTACTGTATGAGTTGTATGCCTGGACGGGGTTGTTTTCACACGGCCGGACCTACTCGGTTGGCATCTACTGTATGAGTTGTATGCAGGGACGGGGTTGTTTTCACACAGCCGGACCTACTCGGTTGGCATCTACTGTATGAGTTGTATGCAGGGACGGGGTTGTTTTCACACAGCCGGACCTACTCGGTTGGCATCTACTGTATGAGTTGTATGCAGGGAGGGTTGTTTTCACACGGCCGGACCTACTCGGTTGGCATCTACTGTATGAGTTGTATGCAGGGAGGGTTGTTTTCACACGGCCGGACCTACTCGGTTGGCATCTACTGTATGAGTTGTATGCAGGGAGGGTTGTTTTCACACGGCCGGACCTACTCGGTTGGCATCTACTGTATGAGTTGTATGCAGGGAGGGTTGTTTTCACACGGCCGAACCTACTCGGTTGGCATCTACTGTATGAGTTGTATGCAGGGACGGGGTTGTTTTCACACAGCCGGACCTACTCGGTTTGCATCTACTGTATGAGTTGTATGCAGGGACGGGGTTGTTTTCACACAGCCGGACCTACTCGGTTGGCATCTACTGTATGAGTTGTATGCAGGGACGGGGTTGTTTTCACACAGCCGGACCTACTCGGTTGGCATCTACTGTATGAGTTGTATGCAGGGAGGGTTGTTTTCACACGGCCGGACCTACTCGGTTGGCATCTACTGTATGAGTTGTATGCAGGGAGGGTTGTTTTCACACGGCCGGACCTACTCGGTTGGCATCTACTGTATGAGTTGTATGCAGGGAGGGTTGTTTTCACACGGCCGGACCTACTCGGTTGGCATCTACTGTATGAGTTGTATGCAGGGAGGGTTGTTTTCACACAGCCGAACCTACTCGGTTGGCATCTATTGTATGAGTTGTATGCAGGGACGGGGTTGTTTTCACACAGCCGGACCTACTCGGTTGGCATCTACTGTATGAGTTGTATGCAGGGACGGGGTTGTTTTCACACAGCCGGACCTACTCGGTTGGCATCTACTGTATGAGTTGTATGCAGGGACGGGGTTGTTTTCACACAGCCGGACCTACTCGGTTGGCATCTACTGTATGAGTTGTATGCAGGGACGGGGTTGTTTTCACACGGCCGGACCTACTCGGTTGGCATCTACTGTATGAGTTGTATGCCTGGACGGGGTTGTTTTCACACGGCCGGACCTACTCGGTTGGCATCTACTGTATGAGTTGTATGCAGGGACGGGGTTGTTTTCACACAGCCGGACCTACTCGGTTGGCATCTACTGTATGAGTTGTATGCAGGGACGGGGTTGTTTTCACACAGCCGGACCTACTCGGTTGGCATCTACTGTATGAGTTGTATGCAGGGACGGGGTTGTTTTCACACAGCCGGACCTACTCGGTTGGCATCTACTGTATGAGTTGTATGCAGGGAGGGTTGTTTTCACACGGCCGGACCTACTCGGTTGGCATCTACTGTATGAGTTGTATGCAGGGAGGGTTGTTTTCACACGGCCGGACCTACTCGGTTGGCATCTACTGTATGAGTTGTATGCAGGGAGGGTTGTTTTCACACGGCCGGACCTACTCGGTTGGCATCTACTGTATGAGTTGTATGCAGGGAGGGTTGTTTTCACACGGCCGAACCTACTCGGTTGGCATCTACTGTATGAGTTGTATGCAGGGACGGGGTTGTTTTCACACAGCCGGACCTACTCGGTTTGCATCTACTGTATGAGTTGTATGCAGGGACGGGGTTGTTTTCACACAGCCGGACCTACTCGGTTGGCATCTACTGTATGAGTTGTATGCAGGGACGGGGTTGTTTTCACACAGCCGGACCTACTCGGTTGGCATCTACTGTATGAGTTGTATGCAGGGAGGGTTGTTTTCACACGGCCGGACCTACTCGGTTGGCATCTACTGTATGAGTTGTATGCAGGGAGGGTTGTTTTCACACGGCCGGACCTACTCGGTTGGCATCTACTGTATGAGTTGTATGCAGGGAGGGTTGTTTTCACACGGCCGGACCTACTCGGTTGGCATCTACTGTATGAGTTGTATGCAGGGAGGGTTGTTTTCACACAGCCGAACCTACTCGGTTGGCATCTACTGTATGAGTTGTATGCAGGGACGGGGTTGTTTTCACACAGCCGGACCTACTCGGTTGGCATCTACTGTATGAGTTGTATGCAGGGACGGGGTTGTTTTCACACAGCCGGACCTACTCGGTTGGCATCTACTGTATGAGTTGTATGCAGGGACGGGGTTGTTTTCACACAGCCGGACCTACTCGGTTGGCATCTACTGTATGAGTTGTATGCAGGGACGGGGTTGTTTTCACACGGCCGGACCTACTCGGTTGGCATCTACTGTATGAGTTGTATGCAGGGACGGGGTTGTTTTCACACGGCCAGACCTACTAGGTTGGCATCTACTGTATGAGTTGTATGCAGGGAGGGTTGTTTTCACACAGCCAGACCTACTCGGTTGGCATCTACTGTATGAGTTGTATGCCTGGACGGGGTTGTTTTCACACGGCCGGACCTACTCGGTTGGCATCTACTGTATGAGTTGTATGCAGGGACGGGGTTGTTTTCACACAGCCGGACCTACTCGGTTGGCATCTACTGTATGAGTTGTATGCAGGGAGGGTTGTTTTCACACGGCCGGACCTACTCGGTTGGCATCTACTGTATGAGTTGTATGCAGGGAGGGTTGTTTTCACACGGCCGGACCTACTCGGTTGGCATCTACTGTATGAGTTGTATGCAGGGAGGGTTGTTTTCACACGGCCGGACCTACTCGGTTGGCATCTACTGTATGAGTTGTATGCAGGGAGGGTTGTTTTCACACAGCCGGACCTACTCGGTTGGCATCTACTGTATGAGTTGTATGCAGGGAGGGTTGTTTTCACACAGCTGAACCTACTCGGTTGGCATCTACTGTATGAGTTGTATGCAGGGACGGGGTTGTTTTCACACAGCCGGACCTACTCGGTTGGCATCTACTGTATGAGTTGTATGCAGGGACGGGGTTGTTTTCACACAGCCGGACCTACTCGGTTGGCATCTACTGTATGAGTTGTATGCAGGGACGGGGTTGTTTTCACACAGCCGGACCTACTCGGTTGGCATCTACTGTATGAGTTGTATGCAGGGACGGGGTTGTTTTCACACAGCCGGACCTACTCGGTTGTCATATACTGTATGAGTTGTATGCAGGGACGGGGTTGTTTTCACACAGCCGGACCTACTCGGTTGGCATCTACTGTATGAGTTGTATGCAGGGACGGGGTTGTTTTCACACAGCCGGACCTACTCGGTTGTCATCTACTGTATGAGTTGTATGCAGGGACGGGGTTGTTTTCACACAGCCGGACCTACTCGGTTGGCATCTACTGTATGAGTTGTATGCAGGGACGGGGTTGTTTTCACACAGCCAGACCTACTCGGTTGGCATCTACTGTATGAGTTGTATGCAGGGACGGGGTTGTTTTCACACGGCCAGACCTACTCGGTTGGCATCTACTGTATGAGTTGTATGCAGGGAGGGTTGTTTTCACACAGCCGGACCTACTCGGTTGGCATCTACTGTATGAGTTGTATGCAGGGAGGGTTGTTTTCACACAGCCGGACCTACTCGGTTGGCATCTACTGTATGAGTTGTATGCAGGGAGGGTTGTTTTCACACAGCCGGACCTACTCGGTTGGCATCTACTGTATGAGTTGTATGCAGGGAGGGTTGTTTTCACACAGCCGGACCTACTCGGTTGGCATCTACTGTATGAGTTGTATGCAGGGACGGGGTTGTTTTCACACAGCCGGACCTACTCGGTTGGCATCTACTGTATGAGTTGTATGCAGGGACGGGGTTGTTTTCACACAGCCGAACCTACTCGGTTGGCATCTACTGTATGAGTTGTATGCAGGGACGGGGTTGTTTTCACACAGCCGGACCTACTCGGTTGGCATCTACTGTATGAGTTGTATGCAGGGACGGGGTTGTTTTCACACAGCCAGACCTACTCGGTTGGCATCTACTGTATGAGTTGTATGCAGGGACGGGGTTGTTTTCACACGGCCGGACCTACTCGGTTGGCATCTACTGTATGAGTTGTATGCAGGGAGGGTTGTTTTCACACAGCCAGACCTACTCGGTTGGCATCTACTGTATGAGTTGTATGCAGGGACGGGGTTGTTTTCACACAGCCAGACCTACTCGGTTGGCATCTACTGTATGAGTTGTATGCAGGGACGGGGTTGTTTTCACACAGCCGGACCTACTCGGTTGGCATCTACTGTATGAGTTGTATGCAGGGACGGGGTTGTTTTCACACAGCCAGACCTACTCGGTTGGCATCTACTGTATGAGTTGTATGCAGGGACGGGGTTGTTTTCACACAGCCAGACCTACTCGGTTGGCATCTACTGTATGAGTTGTATGCAGGGACGGGGTTGTTTTCACACAGCCGGACCTACTCGGTTGGCATCTACTGTATGAGTTGTATGCAGGGACGGGGTTGTTTTCACACGGCCGGACCTACTCGGTTGGCATCTACTGTATGAGTTGTATGCAGGGACGGGGTTGTTTTCACACGGCCGGACCTACTCGGTTGGCATCTACTGTATGAGTTGTATGCAGGGACGGGGTTGTTTTCACACGGCCGGACCTACTCGGTTGGCATCTACTGTATGAGTTGTATGCAGGGAGGGTTGTTTTCACACGGCCAGACCTACTCGGTTGGCATCTACTGTATGAAGGGTGCTTTCCTATAGTTTCTGTCAGGGTTATTTTAACTTTGTTGGAATCCTCCTGAATGTCTCTTTGATAAAGGACCAATACAGTAATGATTCTATTGTTGAACCAACTGGAAGCCCATACATCTATATATAGTGTTGTGGCTTTTAAGTGAAGCCCAACATTTAACTGAAAACATTTTGTTTGTTGGCAGAATAAGTAGAGATATATTTTTGAAAGAATTGTGTGTATCTTTCTCCTTGACCAGGGATTGTGTGTATCTTTCTCCTTGACCAGGGATTGTGTGTATTTTTCTCCTTGACCAGGGATTGTGTGTATCTTTCTCCTTGACCAGGGATTGTGTGTATCTTTCTCCTTGACCAGGGATTGTGTGTATCTTTCTCCTTGACCAGGGATTGTGTGTATCTTTCTCCTTGACCAGGGATTGTGTGTATCTTGCTCCTTGACCAGGGATTGTGTGTATCTTTCTCCTTGACCAGGGATTGTGTGTATCTTTCTCCTTGACCAGAGATTGTGTGTATCTTTCTCCTTGACCAGGGATTGTGTGTATCTTTCTCCTTGACCAGGGATTGTGTGTATCTTTCTCCTTGACCAGGGATTGTGTGTATCTTTCTCCTTGACCAGGGATTGTGTGTATCTTTCTCCTTGACCAGGGATTGTGTGTATCTTTCTCCTTGACCAGGGATTGTGTGTATCTTTCTCCTTGACCAGGGATTGTGTGTATCTTGCTCCTTGACCAGGGATTGTGTGTATCTTTCTCCTTGACCAGGGATTGTGTGTATCTTTCTCCTTGACCAGGGATTGTGTGTATCTTTCTCCTTGACCAGGGATTGTGTGCATCTTTCTCCTTGACCAGGGATTGTACCACACATCACAATTGTCTTTAGATTCTTCTATTTTTGTTTTGGTTTCATTTCTGCACTAGATTACGGTGGCCATGGCAACAAAACAAACTACTGCAATTTATACTGAGTGTACAAAACATGATGAACACCTGCTCTTTCTATGACATAAACTGACCAGGAGAATCCAGGTGAAAGCTATGATCCCTTATTGATGTCACTTGTTAAATCCACTTCAATCAGTATTGATGAAAGGGTGGCAACAGGCTAAAGAAGGACGTTTATTCTTGAGACAATTGAGACCTGGATTCCTGGATTCCACAAAGCAAATAGTCAGAGTAGCCATTTGATTACCAGTTCAGGAGTCTTATGGCTTGGGGGCAAAAATGTTGAGAAGTCTTTTTGTCCTAGACTTTGCACTCTGGTAATGCTTGCTGTGTGGTAGCAGAGAAAACAGTCTATGACTTGGGTGACTGGAGTCTCTGACAATTTTTGGGGGCTTTCATCTAACACCGCCTATTATATAGGTCCTGGATGGCAGGAAGCTTGGCCCCAGTGATGTACTGGGCCATATGCACTACCATCTGTAGTGCTCTCGATGGTGCAGCTGTAGACAGTTTAACATGGTGTTCTTGGTCACAGGGACTATGGTGGTCTACTTGAAACATGTAGGTATTACAGACTGGGTCAGGGAGAGGTTTAAAGTGTCAGTGAAGGCCCTTGCCAGCTGGTCAGCGCAGGCTCTGAGTATGCACCCTGGAGAGTGGGCATATTTAAAGGGCAGCGTTCCCCAACCCCTCCCCGTTTTTCAACTGGTCGTTCAGAACATCACCATTTCAGTTGAATTTCAGTTGAATCTACTCTGAGATACATTTGAAGAAGAGATCAAGCGTCTTAGAGTAGGAATATAGATTTAGGATCAGGTTTACGATTTAGATCGCCACAAATAAGATTACATGGACAGAGGGGACCTGATCCTAAATCTTGATACATATGGGCATATGTATACGTGAACCTGCACCACCTCCACCAAGAGAAGTCTCTGTTGCCTGGGGAAATATCTGTTTTTGTTCAGCAGTTGTTATTATCAAAACTCCCACAAGATGGCACCAAAGACAAATGCCATGCTTATTTCTAATAAGCCTTGTAGACGACCAAGTCCAATATGGTCAAAACCAGGACCTGTAGGTAACAGAATGGCATGACGAGTGAATAGATATTCAACCTAATATGCAATGAAGCATCTGAAAAAGCACTGGTTGAGATAGGAAAGAACCAGGTCAACAACGTCAGAGTACAGTTGTAGCATGTGTTACACCGAGAGATGGATTAGAAATCACCATGTCATTAGTCTGTATATTTGCTACACACAGGGAATACAGAATGAACCAATGAGATAGTCATGATGTCACGTTTCTGAAAAAGGGGCTGAGACTGGTCAACAGACAATAGCATCAAATGAACAAATATCACCATCAATAAGCGTTAAGCTTTAGGAAACCTATTATAATCAATAGCTTCATCATTAATATGTTTATTATAATCAATACCTTCATCATTAATATGTTTATTATAATCAATACCTTCATCATTAATATGTTTATTATAATCAATACCTTCATCATTAATGTTTATTATAATCAATAGCTTCATCATTAATATGTTTATTATAATCAATACCTTCATCATTAATATGTTTATTATAATCAATACCTTCATCATTAATATGTTTATTATAATCAATAGCTTCATCATTAATATGTTTATTATAATCAATACCTTCATCATTAATATGTTTATTATAATCAATACCTTCATCATTAATATGTTTATTATAATCAATACCTTCATCATTAATATGTTTATTATAATCAATACCTTCATCATTAATATGTTTATTATAATCAATACCTTCATCATTAATATGTTTATTATAATCAATACCTTCATCATTAATATGTTTATTATAATCAATACCTTCATCATTAATATGTTTATTATAATCAATACCTTCATCATTAATATGTTTATTATAATCAATACCTTCATCATTAATATGTTTATTATAATCAATAGCTTCATCATTAATATGTTTATTATAATCAATACCTTCATCATTAATATGTTTATTATAATCAATACCTTCATCATTAATATGTTTATTATAATCAATACCTTCATCATTAATATGTTTATTATAATCAATAGCTTCATCGTTAATATGTTTATTATAATCAATACCTTCATCGTTAATATGTTTATTATAATCAATAGCTTCATCATTAATATGTTTATTATAATCAATACCTTCATCATTAATATGTTTATTATAATCAATAGCTTCATCATTAATATGTTTATTATAATCAATAGCTGCAATTATGATACATACAGTTACACTGGTGACAGTGCTGTCAACCTTCTCTCTCTCTCTCTCTCTCTCTCTCTCTCTCTCTCTCTCTCTCAAGCCCCTTTTATAACTGCCACTGATATGCGTCCCTCGTCTTGATCTTGTCCGTTGTCCTAAATCAGTTCACAATGAGTCTTTGAATCGTCTACACCTGTCTGAAAATGTGGGCACAATCAGAATGTGGACATGATCTGGACACAGGACGCATGTTAGCAGCAGATATAAACAGGGCTTCAGAGTCAAACATGCATGCTTCAAAAAAAGATATGTAATTACTTGTATAGTAGTGTCATGACGATGCAATAAAATGCTAATTAATTACTTAAAAATCATACAATGTGATTTTCTGAATTTTTGTTTTAGATTCCGTCTCTCACATTTGAAGTGTACCTATGATAAAAATTACAGACCTCTACATGCTTTGTAAGTCGGAAAACCTGCAAAATCGACAGTGTATCAAATACTTGTTCTCCCCACTGTATATATTTTTGTATACATTTTCCTTTATTATTTTCCCCTAATCCTACCACTCCTCCTCCCTTGTAAACTTAGTTTTTTAATGATGTTGTTTCTGGCTTTGACAATATAAAGACGTTTCCCATGCCAATAAAAACCCATTGGGGGAGAGAGATATTTGTGTACAGACTACATGCAATGCAACTGTACATAACGAGCTATTGTTTGTTAAATCACTCTTTCACAAATCCAATTACGTTCCTCGGTACATCCTACATCATTCCATGTATATACATGGTCACAATACCTATAATTCATCTCAGCACAGTCCTCCTCCCCATTAGGACCTGAATTATCAGGCTGTTTCTCCGCCCAGTACCTAGAGGGTTAACAACACAGAGAACCAGACAGACACCGGTTAACATAATTCTAAGTCATACCAATGCAGATGTTATTCTATTTAAAATGGTTACAGTCTTATGGACAGATTATTATCTCTCACCATGTGGTCAGTGGTGTACCGTCCACCCATTTCCAGGTCCCCTTTGTCACTCTTTCAATTCAGACCCATCCAGGAAATTGTTCTTAATGCAATGAGGAATTTCTGTTAGGTGAACGATAATGATGTTGTCAATTGCATGTGAGTATTTATTTACCTGATTCATCTCTCTCTTCATCTCTCTCTCTCTCTCTCTCTCTCTCTCTCTCTCTCTCTCTCTCTCACACACACCTGTTCCTCTCTACTATTTATGATCACCAGGTGTGCTCCTCTCCCCAGACCGTCCTGTTCAGCGTACTCCCAGGGTTTCTTCTCAGCCGAGAGGTAGTAACAGCTGCTGGAGCCAAACTACTTCCATCCTTCAGGACACATTTTCTCAGTTTGAGAAGACAAACAGAGAAGGAAATAACACTTAAATACAGCAAACCTGTTTCAGTTTCTAAAGGCTGTATGGTTGCCGTGTCCGCGTGTGTTGCCGTGTCCGCGTGTGTTGCCGCGCCTGCGTGTGTTGCCGTGTCCGCGTGTGTTGCCGCGCCTGCGTGTGTTGCCGTGCCTGCGTGTGTTGCCGTGTCCGCGTGTGTTGCTGCGCCTGCGTGTGTTGCCGTGTCCGCGTGTGTTGCCGTGCTTGCGTGTGTTGCGCGTGTGTTGCCGCGCCTGCGTGTGTTGCCGTGCCCGCGTGTGTTGCCGTGCTTGCGTGTGTTGCGCGTGTGTTGCCGTGCCCGCGTGTGTTGCCGTGCAAGGCAAACTACCTCTAGCTTCCTCCATACTGCACGCAGAGACATAAAAATAGCATCCAGAGTTCATCTGACCCTAAGTAGAAAAACGGCTTAGTTGCCAGAATCTTGCAACGTTCCTTTAAAAAATGTTAACACTGTAATTGAACTATTGGTTGCACACTAGATTTGCACACTTCAGGAGAAGGAAGGGTATAGAATCGACACTGAACAAAAATAGAAACTCAACCTGTAAGGTGTTGGTCCCATGTTTCATGAGCTCAAATAAAAGATCCCAGAAATGTTCCACACGCACAACAAGCTTATTTCTCTCAAATGTTGTGCATACATGTGTTTACATCCCTGTTAGTGAGCGTTTCTCCTTTGCCAAGATAATCCATCGACCTGATAGATGTGGCATATCAAGAAGCTGATTAAACAGCATGATCATTACACAGGTGCACCTTGTGCTGGGGACAATAAAAGGTTGCTCTAAAATGTGCAGTTTTGTCACAACACAATGCCACATATGTCTCAAGTTTTGAGGGAATGTGCAATTGGCATGCTAACTGCAGGAATTTCCACCAGAGCCGTTGCTAGATCATTTAATGTTCATTTCTCTACCATAAGCCGCCTACAACGTTGTTTTAGAGAATTTGGCAGTACGTCCAACCATCCTCACAACCGCAAACCACATTTATGGCGTTGTGTGGACGAGCGGTTTGCTGATGTCAACGTTGTGAACAGAGTGCCCCGTGGTGGTGGGGTTATGGTATGGGCAGACATAAGCTACGGACAACAAACACAATTGGATTTTATCAATGGCAATTTGAATGCACAAAAATACAGTGATGAGATCCTGAGGCCCATTGTGAGGCCCTTTTTTTTTTAAAAGCACATCTGTATTCCAGTCATGTGAAATCCTTAAATTAGGGCCTAATGCATTTATTTTAATTGACTGATTTCCCGATATGAACAAAGTCAGTAAAATCAATGAAATTGTTGAATGTTGCATTTATATTTTTGTTCAGTATAGGTACAGTCCTGGTGACTGACTTGGCAACTTACCACAACCAGAGAGCCCCTTCTCCAGCGTCACCTTCTCATTGATCAGAAGACTGACCCTGTCTCTCAACATGTCCCTGTCTTTAGTCAGGGCATTGTAACACTCCTGTAACTGGTTTTGGTTTGTTTTCTCTAACTGGTCTCTCTCACTCTGTAACTGGTCTCTCTCACTCTGTAACTGGTCTCTCTCACTCTGTAACTGGTCTCTCTCATCCTGTAACTGGTCTCTCTCACTCTGTAACTGGTCTCTCACACTCTGTAACTGGTCTCTCTCCCTCTCTAGCTGGTTTCTGTTCTTCCAGCACTGGTCTCTCTCTGTACCCAGGCCAATGATACCACTACTGGTGTTTGGATGGTCTCTGACATGTGCCAGGCCAGTGGTGTTATTACAGGCCTTTATCTGGTCTCTCTCTTTATCAGAGCAGGCTGAAAGAAAGAAAAGAGATGTTCTGGGAATGGGTCCTAAATGGCACCCTATTTGTTATATAGTGCACTAGTCCTTTGTGCCTTGGTCAAAAGTAGTGCACTACAAAGGGGATAACGGCTCTGGTCAAAAATAATGCACTACAAATGGAATAGGGTCCAAAATGGCATCCTTTTGATCAGAACCCTATGGACCCTGGCCAACAGTAGTGCACTAGTAGAGTATAATTTGGGATACAGACTCTCTCACAGAAAGACAGCCTCAGGGAGATGTTGAGAGTGACTTGTAGAACACACAAAATCCCAAAGCTCTCACAGCAACCATCCTGTAGAGTCTTCTCCCTGAATCCTCAGGTCCTGAGGAGATACACACTGATGTGAGAACACACACGTACCCATACACACAGACACATGCATAAACACGCATACACACACATGCATACACTTACACATCATAGCAAGCATGCACATACACACACACATACCCCCCCCCCACACACACACAAACTCACACACACACACACACTTGAGGGTATGACATAATCAGCAACAAGAGGACTGTTTCTCACAGCTGCTTTAGAGGAAGTTACTGTATCAGTATAACATGTTAGAATCATTAAAGAGGAAGTTACTGTATCAGTATAACATGTTACAATCATTAAAGAGGAAGTTACTGTATCAGTATAACATGTTACAGTCATTAAAGGGGAATTTACTGTATCAATATAACATGTTACAATCATTAAAGAGGAAGTTACTGTATCAGTATAACATGTTACAATCATCAAAGAGGAAGTTACTGTATCAGTAGAACATGTTACAGTCATTAAAGGGGAAGCTACTGTATCAGTATACCATGTTACAATCATTAAAGGGGAAGTTACTGTATCAGTATAACACGAATGTTGTTGTAAGGATTGTCTGACCATTGTCGGACCAAAGTGCAGCGTGGTATGGGTTCAACATATTTATTTAGTGAACCGGCACAAAAAAAACGATAAAGCACGAACGAAACGTGAAGCTATGGAGTGCTCACAGGCAACTAACCAAAAACAAGATCCCACCAAAACCCAGTGGGAAAAGGCTGCCTAAATATGATCCCCAATCAGAGACAATGATAGACAGCTGCCTCTGATTGGGAACCATACCAGGCCAACATAGTAATAGAAAAACTAGAATACCCACCCTAGTCACACCCGACCTAACCAAATTAGAGAATAAAAGGCTCTCTAATGTCAGGGCGTGACAATGTTAGAATCATTAAAGAGGAAGTTACTGTATCAGTATAACATGTTATAATCATTAAAGAGGACGTTACTGTATCAGTATAACATGTTACAATCATTAAAGAGGAAGTTACTGTATCAGTATAACATGTTACAATCATTAAAGAGGAAGTTACTGTATACGGAAGAACCTCATTAAAGAGGAAGTTACTGTATCAGTATAACATGTTACAGTCATTAAAGAGGAAGTTACTGTATCAGTATAACATGTTACAGTCATTAAAGAGGAAGTTACTATATCAGTATAACATGTTACAATCATTAAATAGGAAGTTACTGTATCAGTATAACATGTTACAGTCATTAAAGAGGAAGTTACTGTATCAGTATAACATGTTACAATCATTAAAGAGGAAGTTACTGTATCAGTATAACATGTTACAGTCATTAAAGGGGAAGTTACTGTATCGGTATAACATGTTACAGTCATTAAAGGGGAAGTTACTGTATCAGTATAACATGTTACAGTCATTAAAGGGGAAGTTACTGTATCAGTACACATGTTACAATCATTAAAGGGGCAATCTGCAAAACATATGCATTTTTACTCCATTGTAACACTGTATAGCCTCAACATGGTTAAAACAACAATTTGATCTTCTGGATGGTCAGTCCTTGCTGGGGCTAATGCAGTGACCATATTACCGCCACACCTGCAGTCACAAGTCATGTACCGTTTTGCTTCCACAATGGTCAGTCCTTGCTGGGGCTAATGCAGTGACCATATTACCGCCACACCTGCAGTCACAAGTCATGTACCGTTTTGCTCCCACAATGGTCAGTCCTTGCTGGGGCTAATGCAGTGACCATATTACCGCCACACCTGCAGTCACAAGTCATGTACCGTTTTGCTCCCACAATGGTCAGTCCTTGCTGGGGCTAATGCAGTGACCATATTACCGCCACACCTGCAGTCACAAGTCATGTACCGTTTTGCTCCCACAATGGTCAGTCCTTGCTGGGGCTAATGCAGTGACCATATTACCGCCACACCTGCAGTCACAAGTCATGTACCGTTTTGCTTCCACAATGGTCAGTCCTTGCTGGGGCTAATGCAGTGACCATATTACCGCCACACCTGCAGTCACAAGTCATGTACCGTTTTGCTCCCACAATGGTCAGTCCTTGCTGGGGCTAATGCAGTGACCATATTACCGCCACACCTGCAGTCACAAGTCATGTACCGTTTTGCTCCCACAATGGTCAGTCCTTGCTGGGGCTAATGCAGTGACCATATTACCGCCACACCTGCAGTCACAAGTCATGTACCGTTTTGCTTCCACAATGGTCAGTCCTTGCTGGGGCTAATGCAGTGACCATATTACCGCCACACCTGCAGTCACAAGTCATGTACCGTTTTGCTTCCACAATGGTCAGTCCTTGCTGGGGCTAATGCAGTGACCATATTACCGCCACACCTGCAGTCACAAGTCATGTACCGTTTTGCTTCCACAATGGTCAGTCCTTGCTGGGGCTAATGCAGTGACCATATTACCGCCACACCTGCAGTCACAAGTCATGTACCTGTAACAATACAGAGGCGGATGCAAGATGCAAGCAACGATGGTTTAATGAATACAGGTTACAGCAGCAACAGGACAGACAGACTGTACTCAGACGGAATCCGACCCAGGGACTAGGGCGCATCCTCCTATGTGAGCGTGCTGAGAAACCCAGGGGAGAGTGTCCGGATGGGTAGGAAGGAGCACAGCAGATAATCCACACAAGGGCGGCGAGAGATGAGTACGGACACACGACACAACCTCAGGGAAGTAACAACGATCTGACAACAAGAAACACTGGTTACAGAACATATAAAGGGAAGATAAGTGATTCCAGCTGGCGCAGACAATCAGGCCGAGATTGGGAACCACACCCACACAAACACGGGAGAGAGAGAGAGAGAGAGAGAGAGAAAAGGAAGCAGTGGATTCATGAACCGTGACAATACCCCCCCCCCTAGGAACGCCTCTTGGCGTTCCCAGGCAAATTTACCTGTCGATTGAAATCATCGATAAGGGAGTGATCCAGAATGTCCCTAGCAGGTACCCAACTTCTCTCCTCCGGGCCGTAACCCTCCCAGTCCACCAGGTACTGGAATCCGCGTCCCCTCCTTCTAGAGTCCAAAATACGATTGACAGAAAAGGTGGGTTCCCCATCAACAAGTCGTGGCGGCAGGGGAACCGGGACCGGTGGGTTAATGCGTGCCTGAAACACAGGTTTTATTTTAGACACATGAAAGGTAGGATGAATTCTCCTATACGCCGGAGGAAGCTGGAGCCGGACCGCCACCGGACTAATGATCCTGGTGACTTTGAACGGGCCGATAAATTTGGGGGCAAGCTTGTTCGAAACGGATCGGAGTGGAATGTTCTTAGTAGAAAGCCACACTCTTTGGCCAACGACGTATACCGGAGGCTTCGACCGGTGGCGATCGGCCTTAGTCTTGGTGCGCGCCCCCACCCGGAGAAGAGTCTCACGGGCTCTGCTCCATGCGTGACGGCACCTCTGGATGAAAGCGTGAGCGGAGGGAACAGACACCTCGGACTCCGTACTGGGAAAGATAGGTGGCTGGTAACCTAAACTACACTCAAACGGAGAGAGACCCGTGGCTGCCACTGGCAACGAATTGTGAGCGTACTCAACCATAGAGAGTTGTTGACTCCAGGAAGAGGGATTCTTAGAAACCAAACATCGCAACACTCTCTCCAAATCTTGGTTGGCCCTCTCCGCTTGACCGTTGCTCTGGGGATGAAACCCTGAAGACAGGCTGACACTCGCTCCCAGTAACCTACAAAACTCTTGCCAAAACTTGGACACAAATTGGGGCCCCCTGTCAGAAACTACGTCCATCGGCAGACCATGTAAGCGAAAGACGTGATCCACGACAGTTACCGCTGTCTCCTTGGCAGATGGTAATTTAGGCAAGGGAATAAAATGAGCCGCCTTCGAGAACCGGTCCACCACGGTCAAAACAACCGTCTTGCCCTGGGAGGGCGGGAGGGCGGTAACAAAATCTAGCGCGATGTGGGACCAGTGTCTCGAAGGGACCGACAGCGGTTGGAGTAACCCATCTGGGGTCGATTAGAAGTCTTCCCAGTGGCACAAACCGAGCAAGCCAAGACAAAACTGTGAATGTCACGAGCCATCAGTGGCCACCAAAAGCGTTGCTTAACCAAAAAGCTAGTGCGACTGACTCCTGGATGACACGCTACGTTGGAGCAATGCCCCCACCGAATAACATCGGACCGACACCCCTCCGGCACAAACAACCGATTAGGCGGGCAACCGGGCGGAGGCGTTACCCCTTCTAAGGCCGTTTTGACCCTCGATTCAACCTCCCATGTGAGTGTGGAGACCACTAGGGTCCCGGGTAGGATGCACTCGGGAGTGGATGGGCGTTCGGAATGGTCAAAAATGCGAGAAAGGGAATCGGGTTTGACATTCTTGGAACCCGGGCGTACGAGAGAGAGAAGTCAAAACGTCCGAAAAGAGTGCCCACCGCGCCTGCCTGGAGTTGAGTCGCTTGGCGGTTCTGATATATTCCAAATTTTTGTGATCGGTCCAAACTATAAAAGGTACCCCGAACCCTCTAACCAATGGCGCCACTCCTCCAGTGCTAACTTCACTGCCAACAACTCTCTGTTGCCAATGTCGTAGTTGCGTTCCGCAGGTGATAACCGATGGGAAAGGAACGCGCAAGGGTGCATCTTGTCGTCAGAAGAGGAACGTTGGGAAAGTACCGCACCTACCCCCACCTCTGAAGCGTCCACCTCCACCACGAACTGACGCAAGGGATCGGGAGCTATGAGGATGGGAGCCGAAACAAAGCGGCTCTTGAGTTTGACGAATGCAGCCTCGGCTGTATCGGACCACCTGAACGTCACTCTGGGGGAGGTTAAGGCGGTAAGAGGAGCGACTATCTGGCTAAAGTTGCGAACGAAACGCCGGTAGAAATTGGCGAATCCCAGAAACCTCTGTAGGGCCTTACGGGAATCTGGGCTTGGCCAATCCACCACAGCCTTAACCTTGTCAGGATCCATGCGAATACCTTCAGTCGAGACGATGTAACCTAGGAATGGAACGGATTGTGCATGAAAAATGCATTTCTCCGCCTTGACAAAAAGTCCATTCTCCAACAACCTCTGAAGCACTCGTCTGACGTGCTGAACGTGTTCCTGGAGAGAAGAAGAAAAAATCAGTATGTCATCCAGGTAAACATATATGAACTGATCAATCATATCTCTCAGCACGTCATTTACGAGTGCCTGGAAAACCGCTGGGGAGTTGGATAGCCCAAAGGCATGACCAAATATTCGAAGTGCCCTCTGGGGGTGTTAAACGCGGTCTTCCATTCGTCCCCCCCCCTTATGCGAACCAAATGATATGCATTACGTAAATCCAACTTAGTGAACACGGATGCTCCCTGTAACCTTTCAAAGGCTGAGGACATCAACGGTAAGGGATAGGTATTTTTCACTGTGATGTTATTCAACCCACGGTAATCAATGCAAGGACGCAGAGATCCGTCCTTCTTCTCCACAAAGAAGAACCCCGCCCCGCTGGAGAAGAGGAAGGACGAATGAATCCAGATGCCAGAGAACCAGAGATGTATCTCTCCATAGCCTCCCTCTCAGGAACAGAGAGTGAATATAACTTGCCTTTAGGCGGAGACTCACCTGGCAATAATTATATTGCACAGTCATAGGGACGATGCGGAGGAAGAGAAGCAGCACGGGACTTACTGAACACCTCCTTCAGGTCGAGGTATTCAACGGGCACGTTAGACAAATCCACCGCCTCCTCTAGAAACACAGAATCAGACACAGACGAACAAGCAGACACTAAACAGGACTCAAGACATTTGTTACTCCACATGGATATAGAATTATGACCCCAGTCAACTCTGGGGTTGTGTTGGGTGAGCCAAGGGTGGCCGAGAACTAATGGTGCAAGGGGTGAGTCCATGAGTAGAAATGATAGTGTCTCAGTGTGATTGCCAGAAGTGATGAGTGTGATAGGTTCAGTGGTGTGAGAAATGTTGGGTAGTTCTTGACCATTGAGAGCGTTGACGGATATCTTGTGCGTGAGTGAGGTGATAGGAATCTGGAGTTTGTGAGCGAGCTTGAAGTCCATGAAATTACCCTCTGCTCCTGAGTCCAGTAAGGCTTGGGTGTCGTGCGTGTGGTTGGCCCATCTTAGTCTTACCGGGAGGAGAGTAGATGATGAGGTCTTCTCTGTGGTGACACCACCCGATAGTAGCCTCATTCTTACTACCGGGCCTAATCTTTTACCGGGCAGGAGTGGATAAAGTGGCCCGCTCTACCACAGTAGAGACAGAGTCCTTGGGATCTCCGCCTCTCCCTCTCTTCCCGGGAGAGGTGAGCTCTCCCAGCTGCATGGGTTCGTGAGCGGAGGTTGAACTGGCCGTGTTCCCGCCGCTGGCATGCCAGCCCTCCATGTCGTTATACGGTCTGTTAGGGCATGCTCGGCGGCCAACACGACTCAGACGAGCGTCGACCCGCAAGGCTAGTTCCACTAGTCCATTTAAACTCCTGGGAAGGTCCAGAACATAAATCTCCTTCTGGATCCGGTCCTCCAGCCCATGCAGGAACATGTCCCACTGCGCCTCCTCGTTCCACTGACACTCTGCGGCCAGAGTGCGGAATTGGATGGAGTACTCCGATACTGAACGGTCTCCTTGGCGAAGGTCAGCGAGTAGTCTGGCCGCCTCCCTACCCGCCACGGCCCGATCGAAGACCCTTCTCATCTCCTCGGAGAGTGTCTGGAAAGAGGTGCAGCATGGGTCCTGGTTCGCCCACACCGCCGTTCCCCAAAGAGCCGCTTTGCCTGATAGCAGTGTGAGTACGAATGCTACCTTAGACTGTTCACGGTTGAAGGTCCGTGGCTGCAACGAGAAATGCATGGAACATCTCGTAAGAAAAGCTCTGCAATAGTCAGGATCACCTGAATAACCCTCTGGTGTCGGTAGCCGTGGCTCTAGCTGGGAATCCGGCTCTGGCGGGCGGGTTGAACTGCCGGTGTAGGTGGCGCAGCGAGACCCCTCAGATGTTGTAATTGTTGGGTCAGCTGGGATACCTGCGTCGCAATGGCTTGTACTTCCCGACCTGTGCTGGAGATGTTCTCCTCTTGTTGATCCATTCTCGTGATACTACGGGAAATGAATTCGGTCAGACTCGTTGAACTCGCTGCATCCATGGTCTGGTCAGATCGTTCTGTAACAATACAGAGGCGGATGCAAGATGCAAGCAACGATGGTTTAATGAATACAGGTTACAGCAGCAACAGGACAGACAGACTGTACTCAGACGGAATCCGACCCAGGGACTAGGGCGCATCCTCCTATGTGAGCGTGCTGAGAAACCCAGGGGAGAGTGTCCGGATGGGTAGGAAGGAGCACAGCAGATAATCCACACAAGGGCGGCGAGAGATGAGTACGGACACACGACACAACCTCAGGGAAGTAACAACGATCTGACAACAAGAAACACTGGTTACAGAACATATAAAGGGAAGATAAGTGATTCCAGCTGGCGCAGACAATCAGGCCGAGATTGGGAACCACACCCACACAAACACGGGAGAGAGAGAGAGAGAGAGAGAGAGAAAAGGAAGCAGTGGATTCATGAACCGTGACAGTACCGTTTTGCTCCCACAATGGTCAGTCCTTGCTGGGGCTAATGCAGTGACCATATTACCGCCACACCTGCAGTCACAAGTCATGTACCGTTTTGCTCCCACAATGGTCAGTCCTTGCTAGGGCTAATGCAGTGACCATATTACCGCCTCACCTGTGGTCTCAAGTCACGAGTCACGATGGCAGTTAAATTCCATGTGACCGTTTAGTCATGGTAATTAGGCTTCTCCAAGCTCTGATGCTGCTGATGGTCATTAGTAGCCTACCAACCTGCTAACTGCCTGGTACTCAGCACTCTATTGTCCCTCTAATGCAAATGTAATCAAAACTCGAATTATAGACTTGAGAGCCCATGAGCTCATGCTGAGCAACATTTCTAAAGGCTATGTGTGTGAGAAAACAGAGTTTAGAGGGCCTTTCTGAAAAAGAAGAGGATCCCATCAGCTTTCTATAGGCTAGGCCTACTATGTTTATTTATTTCTCAACGTCCCTAATATTAAGCACATTGCTTCGCTTTACAACAGGAGTATAGCCTACCTGGCTGGTATGAAAATGGACACTACCCCATATCCCGGTTCCAAGACAGGTGCATGATAATGATCCATCCTATATCAAAACTAATTTCACACATATATTATTTAGTATATGTAAAGACATCATTAAATTAAGAAAAGTGTGATGGGTGACAGTTTTAACCTATCAATTATGAATGACGTATTATCACTGGTGAATGACGTATTATCACTGGTGAATGACGTATTATCACTGGTGAATGACGTATTATCACTGGTGAATGACGTATTATCACTGGTGAATGACGTATTATCACTGGTGAATGACGTATTATCACTGGTGAATGACGTATTAATGGTAATATCTACTGTATGATTACCTTTCTAACTGACTCCTAATGGTAATATCTACTGTATGATTACCTTTCTACCTGACTCCTAATGGTAATATCTACCTTATGATTACCTTTCTAACTGACTCCTAATGGTAATATCTACTGTATGATTACCTTTCTAACTGACTCCTAATGGTAATATCTACCTTATGATTACCTTTCTAACTGACTCCTAATGGTAATATCTACTGTATGATTACCTTTCTACCTGACTCCTAATGGTAATATCTACCTTATGATTACCTTTCTAACTGACTCCTAATGGTAATATCTACTGTATGATTACCTTTCTAACTGACTCCTAATGGTAATATCTACTGTATGATTACCTTTCTAACTGACTCCTAATGGTAATATCTACTGTATGATTACCTTTCTAACTGACTCCTAATGGTAATATTTACTGTATGATTACCTTTCTAACTGACTCCTAATGGTAATATCTACCTTATGATTACCTTTCTAACTGACTCCTAATGGTAATATCTACTGTATGATTACCTTTCTACCTGACTCCTAATGGTAATATCTACCTTATGATTACCTTTCTAACTGACTCCTAATGGTAATATCTACTGTATGATTACCTTTCTAACTGACTCCTAATGGTAATATCTACTGTATGATTACCTTTCTAACTGACTCCTAATGGTAATATCTACTGTATGATTACCTTTCTAACTGACTCCTAATGGTAATATCTACTGTATGATTACCTTTCTAACTGACTCCTAATGGTAATATCTACTGTATGATTACCTTTCTAACTGACTCCTAATGGTAATATCTACTGTATGATTACCTTTCTAACTGACTCCTAATGGTAATATCTACTGTATGATTACCTTTCTAACTGTCTCCTAATGATAATATCTACTGTAATGATTACCTTTCTAACTGACTCCTAATGGTAATATCTACTGTATGATTACCTTTCTAACTGACTCCTAATGGTAATATCTACTGTATGATTACCTTTCTAACTGACTCCTAATGGTAATATCTACTGTATGATTACCTTTCTAACTGTCTCCTAATGATAATATCTACTGTAATGATTACCTTTCTAACTGACTCCTAATGGTAATATCTACTGTATGATTACCTTTCTAACTGACTCCTAATGGTAATATCTACTGTATGATTACCTTTCTAACTGACTCCTAATGGTAATATCTACTGTATGATCACCTTTCTAACTGACTCCTAATGGTAATATCTACTGTATGGTTACCTTTCTAACTGACTCCTAATGGTAATATCTACTGTATGATTACCTTTCTAACTGACTCCTAATGGTAATATCTACTGTATGATTACCTTTCTAACTGACTCCTAATGGTAATATCTACTGTATGATTACCTTTCTAACTGTCTCCTAATGGTAATATCTACTGTATGATTACCTTTCTAACTGACTCCTAATTGTAATATCTACTATATTTTTAACTGACTCCTTTCTCCAAGTTTCTCCATACCTTTTGAAAATGCTGCTCTGTTGTAGAGCAAAGGTTTACACATTGAGAAACATAGCCAGTATCTTCATACTCATAAACCCATTGATATACAGTACATACAATGACTTTTGATTTTACTTCTAATGTATCACATTTTATATCTCACCTTTCACAAAAAGCTTTGTTATTCAGGATGTTGTAGCTGGTCTCTTTATGCAGGTTGTTGTATCTGGTCTGTAACTGGTCTCACTCTTTAGTCAGGTTGTTGTAACTGGTCTGAAGCTGGTCTCTCTATTCAGTCAGGTTGCTGTAACTGGTCTGTAGCTGGTCTGTCTATTCAGTCAGGTTGTTGTTACTGGTCTGAAGCTGGTCTCTCTATTCAGTCAGGTTGTTGTAACTGGTCTGTAGCTGGTCTGTCTATTCGGTCAGGTTGTTGTAACTGGTCTGAAGCTGGTCTCTATTCAGTAAGGTTTTGTAACTGGTCTGAAGCTTGTCTCTCTCTTTAGTCAGGTTGTTGTAACTGGTCTGTAGCTGGTCTCTCTATTCAGTCAGGTTGTTGTAACTGGTCTGTATCTTGTCTCTCTCTTTAGTCAGGTTGTTGTAACTGGTTTCTAGCTGGTCTGTCTATTTGATCAGGTTGTTGTAACTGGTCTGAAGCTGGTCTCTCTATTCAGTCAGGTTGTTGTAACTGGTCTGAAGCTTGTCTCTCTCTTTAGTCAGGTTGTTGTAACTGGTATGTAGCTGGTCTCTCTATTCAGTCAGGTTGTTGTAACTGGTCTGAAGCTGGTCTCTCTATTCAGTCAGGTTGTTGTAACTCAAATCAAATCAAATCAAATTGTATTTATTTGTCACATACACATGGTTAGCAGATGTTAATGCGAGTGTACTGAAATGCTTATTCAGTTAGGTTTGTAACTGGTCTGTAGCTGGCAACAACATCTCCTCCCCGCTGATCCTCAACACGGGGGGCCCCACAAGGGTGCGTTCTGAGCCCTCTCCTGTACTCCCTGTTCACCCACGACTGCGTGGCCACGCACGCCTCCAACTCAATCATCAAGTTTGCGGACGACACAACAGTGGTAGGCTTGATTACCAACAACGACGAGACGGCCTACAGGGAGGAGGTGAGGGCCCTCAGAGTGTGGTGTCAGGAAAATAACCTCACACTCAACGTCAACAAAACTAAGGAGATGATTGTGGACTTCAGGAAACAGCAGAGGGAACACCCCCCTATCCACATCGATGGAACAGTAGTGGAGAGGGTAGCAAGTTTTAAGTTCCTCGGCATACACATCACAGACAAACTGAATTGGTCCACACACACTGACAGCGTCGTGAAGAAGGCGCAGCAGCGCCTCTTCAACCTCAGGAGGCTGAAGAAATTCGGCTTGTCACCAAAAGCACTCACAAACTTCTACAGATGCACAATCGAGAGCATCCTGGCGGGCTGTATCACCGCCTGGTACGGCAACTGCTCCGCCCTCAACCGTAAGGCTCTCCAGAGGGTAGTGAGGTCTGCACAACGCATCACCGGGGGCAAACTACCTGCCCTCCAGGACACCTACACCACCCGATGTTACAGGAAGGCTATAAAGATCATCAACGACATCAACCACCCGAACCACTGCCTGTTCACCCCGCTATCATCCAGAAGGCGAGGTCAGTACAGGTGCATCAAAGCTGGGACCAAGAGACTGAAAAACAGCTTCTATCTCAAGGCCATCAGACTGTTAAACAGCCACCACTAACATTGAGTGGCTGCTGCCAACACACTGTCATTGACACTGACCCAACTCCAGCCACTTTAATAATGGGAATTGATGGGAAATTATGTAAATATATCACTAGCCACTTTAAACAATGCTACCTTATATAATGTTACTTACCCTACATTATTCATCTCATATGCATACGTATATACTGTACTCTACATCATCGACTGCATCCTTATGTAATACATGTATCACTAGCCACTTTGTTTACTTTGTCTACATACTCATCTCATATGTATATACTGTACTCGATACCATCTACTGTATGCTGCTCTGTACCATCACTCATTCATATATCCTTATGTACATATTCTTTATCCCCTTACACTGTGTATAAGACAGTAGTTTTGGAATTGTTAGTTAGATTACTTGTTGGTTATCACTGCATTGTCGGAACTAGAAGCACAAGCATTTCGCTACACTCGCATTAACATCTGCTAACCATGTGTATGTGACAAATAAAATTTGATTTGATTTGATTTGATTTCTCTGTGCCAGTGTATTTATCCCTGTGTTTCCTGTTTCTCTGTGCCAGTGTATTTATCCCTGTGTTTCCTGTCTCTCGGTGCCAGTGTATTTATACCTGTGTTTCCTGTCTCTCGGTGCCAGTGTATTTATCCCTGTGTTTCCTGTTTCTCTGAGCCAGTGTATTTATCCCTGTGTTTCCTGTTTCTCTGTGCCAGTGTATTTATCCCTGTGTTTCCTGTCTCTCGGTGCCAGTGTATTTATACCTGTGTTTCCTGTCTCTCTGTGCCAGTACGTCTTGTATGTTCAAGTCAACCAGCGTGTTTTTTCCCGTGCTCCTACTTTTCTATTCTCTTCTACTAGTCCTCCCAGTTTTGACCTTTGCCTGTTTTCTGGACTCCATTCCCACCTGCCTGACCATTCTGTCTGCCCTGACCTCGAGCCTGCCTGCCATTCTGTACCTCTGGATCTCTGAACTGGTTTTGACCTTGGTTGTCCATGACTATTTACTTGCCTTCCCCCTTTGGATTGTTAATAAATATCTTGGGCTCGAACCATCTGCCTCCTGTGTCTGCATCTGGTTCTCCTTGTGCCCCTATTGAAGAAGGTGATTGAATTTAGAACAATAGTGTAGGAATTGCTATTTCTCTGTCCTACACGCACACCCCAAAAATACACAGAATTCTCACAGATCAGATTTGCCCTAACAAAAAATGTTGCTTAGATATTAATTTAGAATCTTCCAGTCCTCTAAATGTAATTATTGGCGGAGGGTCACGTCATTAGCGGAGAGTCATGCGGTATTGGTCGGGGGGGGTCATGCGGAGAGTCATGGGGTGGCAGGTATCCTAGAGGTTAGAGCGTTGGACTAGTCAAATCAAATCAAATCAAATCAAATGTATTTATATAGCCCTTCGTACATCAGCTGATATATCAAAGTGCTGTACAGAAACTCAGCCTAAAACCCCAAACAGCAAGCAATGCAGGTGTAGAAGCACGGTGGTTAGGAAAAACTCCCTAGAAAGGCCAAAACCTAGGAAGAAACCTAGAGAGGAACCAGGCTATGTGGGGTGGCCAGTCCTCTTCTGGCTGTGCCGGGTGGAGATTATAACAGAACATGGCCAAGATGTTCAAATGTTCATAAATGACCAGCATGGTCGAATAATAATAAGGCAGAACAGTTGAAACTGGAGCAGCAGCACGGTCAGGTGGACTGGGGACAGCAAGGAGTCATCATGTCAGGTAGTCCTGGGGCATGGTCCTAGGGCTCAGGTCAGGCAGAACAGTTGAAACTGGAGCAGCAGCACGGCCAGGTGGACTGGGGACAGCAAGGAGTCATCATGTCAGGTATTCCTGGGGCATGGTCCTAGGGCTCAGGTCCTCCGAGAGAGAGAAAGAAAGAGAGAAGGAGAGAATTAGAGAACGCACACTTAGATTCACACAGGACACCGAATAGGACAGGAGAAGTACTCCAGATATAACAAACTGACCCTAGCCCCCCGACACATAAACTACTACAGCATAAATACTGGAGGATGAGACAGGAGGGGTCAGGAGACACTGTGGCCCCATCCGAGGACACCCCTGGACAGGGCCAAACAGGAAGGATATAACCCCACCCACTTTGCCAAAGCACAGCCCCCACACCACTAGAGGTATATCTTCAACCACCAACTTACCATCCTGAGACAAGGCTGAGTATAGCCCACAAAGATCTCCGCCATGGCACAACCCAAGGGGGGGCGCCAACCCAGACAGGATGACCACATCAGTGAATCAACCCACTCAGGTGACGCACCCCTTCCAGGGACGGCATGAGAGAGCCCAAGTAAGCCAGTGACTCAGCCCCTGTAAATAGGGTTAGAGGCAGATAATCCCAGTGGAAAGAGGGGAACCGGCCAAGCAGAGACAGCAAGGGCGGTTCGTTGCTCCAGAGCCTTTCCGTTCACCTTCCCACTCCTGGGCCAGACTACACTCAATCATATGACCCACTGAAGAGATGAGTCTTCAGTAAAGACTTAAAGGTTGAGACCGAGTTTGCGTCTCTGACATGGGTAGGCAGACCGTTCCATAAAAATGGAGCTCTATAGGAGAAAGCCCTGCCTCCAGCTGTTTGCTTAGAAATTCTAGGGACAATTAGGAGGCCTGCGTCTTGTGACCGTAGCGTACGTGTAGGTATGTACGGCAGGACCAAATCAGAGAGATAGGTAGGAGCAAGCCCATGTAATGCTTTGTAGGTTAGCAGTAAAACCTTGAAATCAGCCCTTGCTTTGACAGGAAGCCAGTGTAGAGAGGCTAGCACTGGAGTAATATGATACATTTTTTTGGTTCTAGTCAGGATTCTAGCAGCCGTATTTAGCACTAACTGAAGTTTATTTAGTGCTTTATCCGGGTAGCCGGAAAGTAGAGCATTGCAGTAGTCTAACCTAGAAGTGACAAAAGCATGGATAAATTTTTCTGCATCATTTCTGGACAGAAAGTTTCTGATTTTTGCAATGTTACGTAGATGGATAAAAGCTGTCCTTGAAATGGTCTTGATATGTTCTTCAAAAGAGAGATCAGGGTCCAGAGTAACGCCAGACTAGTAACCGAAAGGTTGCAAGATCAAATCCCTGAGCTGACAAGGTAAAAGTCTGTTGATCTGCCCCTGAACAAGGCAGTTAACCCACTGTTCATAGGCTGTCATTGAAAATAAGAATGTGTTCTTAACTGACTTGCCAAGTTCAATATGCATTGACAAGGAATGAGATTGAGTCACAATCCATGCCAGGCACAACCGTGAGGAACTCCATCTCCTGTACTTGATGAAAATACCTGTCTATTTGTGGAAGAATCACCCTGATTAACTCTTTAGTCATATCACAGTTTACCTACTTGTTTATGCTTTTTCCTACACCTAGCGACCTGTAAATTATATGAGAAAAAATATTCAATTTGATTTGAAATGGCAAGCCAGACAAAATTAAAAGGGCCTATTGTTTAACCCCATGTTCAAGAATGGCCTTTTTCCCTTTATTCAAATTAAAACCGCACATTTTCAGTTATTTGAAAACAAAATAATCTCCAAAATATCTATATTTTTTAAACATGAACATGAAAATGAGATTGTGAACTCTGTAAACAGCGTTTCCACCTTTGAGAATGAGAATGATAATTTACAGCAATTAATACATTCATTCAATAATTTGGAATACAAAAGAAGCCATCCACACATGATGAAATATTAGCAGGAGAAGAGACTCTTCATAGCCTGGCTAATGTAGGCGTGAAAATTCCCCCAACTTGCACGACTTTACAATTGATCCCTAGTTTTGGTCTCAAGTAAGCATGGTGTGTGAAGAGCGTTTAAATAAAATAAGCATTGTTTGTGAAACAAAACACCAGGAATATATAGACCGAGACCTATGAATGAACACTTAAAAAACGAGAGTCAGGGTTAGTACTTTGTATAAATAATTGGTTATCCTGACCTGGATGACATGACAAAAATCTTAAAGTCTACCAGTATTTTTGAAATGTCTCCAGTAGATTGTCTGTTCCCCCTGAAAGCCCCAATCTGCTCACTTAAATGAATAGACATCCTGGTCATGGTGCTACAGTATGTTCTTACAGCATAATCAAAGTGAGGACATTCAGCGATCTGCTGTATACTTATGGCCTATAGTAACCTGAAAGTCACACCTTTCCAGTACTCCTCTACCTGCCCCAAACTCCACCCATTCTATGGTGCTATATGTTCCAGGGTTAGGACTGTAACCACCAGAGGACTTGAGAAAATGAGCCCGAGCTGAGAGGATCACCAAATCTAAAGTTTTTTGGGTTTCAATGCATTTACTTTTTTTTTATAAATATAGTCTGTCAACCATGCAGACAACCATCCGTGGAGATCGGTGGACAAAGGGCTGGACAACGGGCCACACCCATAAAACACATGGTTCCCATGAAAGCAGTTGGCTTTGCTACATTCTTAAAACATGTTTCAATATGCAGCATTTGTGTGTTGGAGTCACTTTTAATTCTTAATTGATCTACCATTTCTATCACAGGACACCACAATCAATGGGGGCGCAGAGCAGTACCATTCTGCTCATCTGATGAAGGTGCACGTGAATCAGTATCACTCATTATTTACAGAGACAGATACTTGTATTTTTTATTTAACTAGGCAAGTCATTTAAGAACAAATTCTTATTTACAATGATGTCCTAGGAACAGTGGGTTAACTGCCTTGTTCAGGGGCAGAACAACAGATGTTTACCTTGTCAGCTCAGGGATTTGATTCAACAACCTTCCGGTTACTGGCCCAATGCTCTAACCACTAGACTACATGCCGCCCCAACTGGGATGGATCCCGAGGCAAATGTGGCTCACCAGTGAACCTCCAGGTGTTCATCATTAATACTGTGACCAAGACTGATGCAACCCGAAAAAACTTTCAAGACAGAATTAATGAGTACTTGAGGTCACTGAGAAAGTCTTGACATGGCCTGCTCTCCCTTATGTAAGGAATTAAGCATCTTTGCCATGTTTACTATGTACTGTGGGCTATGTTTACTATGTACTGTGGGCTATGTTTACTATGTACTGTGGGATATGTTTACTATGTACTGTGGAATATGTTTACTATGTACTGTGGGCTATGTTTACTATGTACTGTGGGCTATGTTTACTATGTACTGTGGGCTATGTTTACTATGTACTGTGGGCTATGTTTACTATGTACTGTGGGATATGTTTACTATGTACTGTGGAATATGTTTACTATGTACTGTGGGCTATGTTTACTATGTACTGTGGGCTATGTTTACTATGTACTGTGGGCTATGTTTACTATGTACTGTGGGCTATGTTTACTATGTACTGTGGGCTATGTTTACTATGTACTGTGGGCCGTGTTTACTATGTACTGTGGGCTATGTTTACTATGTACTGTGGGCTATGTTTACTATGTACTGTGGGCTATGTTTACTATGTACTGTGGGCTATGTTTACTATGTACTGTGGGCTATGTTTACTATGTACTGTGGGCTATGTTTACTATGTACTGTGGGCTATGTTTACTATGTACTGTGGGCTATGTTTACTATGTACTGTGGGCTATGTTTACTATGTACTGTGGGCTATGTTTACTATGTACTGTGGGCTATGTTTACTATGTACTGTGGGCCATGTTTACTATGTACTGTGGGCTATGTTTACTATGTACTGTGGGCTATGTTTACTATGTACTGTGGGCTATGTTTACTATGTACTGTGGGCTATGTTTACTATGTACTGTGGGCTATGTTTACTATGTACTGTGGGCTATGTTTACTTGTCAGACTGCACAGTAGCTTATTAAACGTGTGCATTTTGAAATAGTAAAAATAAAATAATAATCAATAACATGTTTCTACCACGGTATGTTTCTGGTTGATGGCCAATATTAAGTACAGTCAAATGCATTTGTGAATTAAATCACTTTATTGTTTAATTAATTAAGGCTCCTTTCTCTTTTATGTGCTGGAGTTATTTTAAGAATAAAGTAGGCTAATAAAGGCAACAAATTGCTGCTACTGGAACTCCCAATGTCATCCAATTGTTACAATAGGATTTGAAGCAAAAAGCCTACCTGCGTATGGTCAACTATTTCAGCACCGTTTTGTGCTGCTCTGAGAAAAGCAAGACAACGTATTAAACATATACATTTTTAAAAGTAATTCAAAAATATATTTATATTGTACCACTGTAGATGTTGCAGGCAGTCAGAGATGAGTCCTATTGTAAAGTCTAGCCTAAAGGCCAAAATGGGAAAACTTCAATGTATTCAATGCTTAAGTACTCTAAAACCAGATTTGCCCAACACATATATGAATTTATTATTATCCCTGCATTATCATTGTATAAAAGCCCATTAGATGTTAATTTAGAATCCTCTAAATGTAATTAGATCTACTATTGTAATTTGTTGATCTGAATTGATCTGCAAGTACATTCATTTTGAGATTCCGGTAAACTCTTTGTTTCCTTTCATGTGTCCAACCAATTATTATTGGATTATTCACCATGGCAACCAGTGAAATGTATTTCTGAGTTAGGTTGGCTTGTTTTCAGAATTCACAACGAAATGCCTTCAGCTGTCCATCACCACTGTAAATATAAAGAGTGGTTATAGAGGGTGAGCGTGTATGTGTGTGTTTGTGCGAGAGAGAATCGAAACACACACAGTAACGTGTGTAAATGAGTTCCGAGAGCAGATCTGTTATCCAACGATTAGTTTCATATTAAAAACGGTCAAATGTTTCTCAAAGATGCTCTCTGGTGGTCAAACTAGCTCTAACGAGCGTTAATGGCAACAATGTCTGACACTTAAATAATAAATAATGTGCCATAGAATTCTGCGGCAGCCCGTAAGTTGTGCTGCAGTATGATGCAACTTTTTAACGAAGAACCACTGGAGGAGTTGGCAAGACAGCGCTAAACAGACCTGGGACTCTAGCTAGTAGGAGTTGGCAAGACAGCACTAAACAGACCTGGGACTCTAGCTAGTAGGAGTTGGCAAGACAGCACTAAACAGACCTGGGACTCTAGCTAGTAGGAGTTGGCAAGACAGCACTAAACAGACCTGGGACTCTAGCTAGTAGGAGTTGGCAAGACAGCACTAAACAGACCTGGGACTATAGCTAGTAGGAGTTGGCAAGACAACACTAAACAGAACTGGGACTCTAGCTAGTAGGAGTAGGCAAGACAGCACTAAACAGACCTGGGACTCTAGCTAGTAGGAGTTGGCAAGACAGCACTAAACAGACCTGGGACTCTAGCTAGTAGGAGTTGGCAAGACAGCACTAAACAGACCTGGGACTCTAGCTAGGGTTGGGTAAAGTTTAGGTAAGAAGAATTGTTTAGGGGTTAGAAAACAAAATTAATTCCAGCAACCTTGTGTTATGCCTTCCATTCAAGACCAATTTATCACCTAGCAAGTTTATTTAACACGCATTGGGCACTGTAAGCTCTGCCCACTGACCATTGAGCTTTAATTGAACCAATCACATTCATTATGTCCTTGAGACAGAGCTGCCCTCAGAGCAAGATTGAATACGGAAAACTGTCCCTAACCAATCTGGATTCTTGTTTGAGGTTTAGGCTAAATCTCTACCACCTGTTCACATTCTTTTAACCAACCCTTTGTCCATCTGCTGGTGAATAAGAGAAAAAGCATTTAGCATTTAAATAAACCGATGACCAAACCACAAACAACATGGAAGCTATCAAAAAACTATGCAGATGAAGATGAAGGCACTTAAAATGCCTTTATTGTGGTCTTACGTTTAATGAAACAACATTAAAAAATGAATGTAAAAAGAAACAAGAATACAATGGAGCATATTATCTACAATATTGTATGTATACTGCATAACTTTGCTATAAAACATATTTGTTCATTGAACAATATATTTTAAAATGTTATAGATTGGGTTGCCAGATGGTGGTGTCATACATGACCGATGACATCACAATGGTCTTAAAGCCAATTTGAACAATGGGTTAATGAGGAAATGTATCAGTCTTCATTGGTTATCGACATGGCTTGTTTCTGCTGGTGCAAAAAGGTATGAAATCAGGTTATTTAATCAATTAACAACTACTATAATTCTGGAGTAGTATTTTTCTCTTAAACCTAGTGGGAAGAATAAAAGTAAAATTACAATCTGATTGACGAATACGTAAAAAGTGTACATGAAATGTACATGAAGTTCTGCTTTTGCAAATGTCACTCAATGTAACCTGTCTATACTGTGTTATTTGAGGTTTAGGATAGATACCTATGATTCTCCATTTAGGCCAACCTCTTCCTACTCTTATGACCCCCTCTTCCATTGGCTGGGGATCTGGGGGGAAAGTATTTAGCACTATCACATTTTCTTGTCAACAGAAAAAACGTCAGAAAGCAAATTCAGTTGATGTGGAGCAGAAGACAAGAAAGAAGAAGGAGAGGGGCACTTCATCCCCCTCTCCAATTCCATCTGACCGTTCTGAACGGAATGGCTCCGCTACCTCTGACCCCTCACCCTCTGACCTACTCTCCTCCCTCCATCCACCTCCCTCTCCTGTTAAATGTTCATCTCAGCCTTGCTCTCCTGCTAAACAACCCTCTGTACCCCGGTCACCTGCCAAAAACCCTTCCCCAGTGAAATCCTCTCCAGTGGTGTCCCACCCTAGTTCTCCCTCTCCTACCAACCCTCTGGACCGTCATGGAGACACCAGTCAGGAGGGCACAACAGTCAGGTAATCCAAACATAAAGTACAGTGCCATCCTAGAGTCTCTTTGGAGAGTTGGGTTTAGTCCTACCAGACCAGGGCCAGTGTTAATCAACAGTATGAGTGCTAATCTAGGATGAGGTCCTCTCTGTCCATAATAATCTGATTCATTGATCTATGATCTAAAATGCAAAACTGGTCCTAGATCAGACTCCTACTCTGAGACACTTGATAAACACAGTCCCAGAAAGTTATTTTCCTCAAACTGTAGTTTTAGCCTCTTCTGTCTACATCTAGTGGATAAAGAGAGTACTAACCTATTGGCCTGGTCTACTTGGTACACTGCAGTTATATGGACAGCAGTACATGCATAACTACTCAGCTGTGTTTATAGTACAGTACAGTATTTAATAGAGAGACTGTGTAGAGTGATAATATCTATGTGTTGGAGGCGTTAGACCTGTT
>NC_088413.1:21972499-21997660 GCF_034236695.1 Oncorhynchus nerka | reverse complement strand
AAGGAGAGAGATAATGACATGGAGAGAGAGAATGGAGAGGAGAAATGAGAGAGAAAGGAGAGAGAGAAAGGAGAGAGAGAGAGAATGACATGGAGAGAGAGAATGGCATGGAGAGAGAGAAATGACATGGAGAGAGAATGAATGGACATGGAGAGAGAGAATGACATGGGAGAGAGAGAAAGACATGGAGAGAATGAGAAATGGAGAGAGAGAAAGGAGAGAGAGAATGGAGATGGGAGAGAGAGAAAGGGAGAGAGAAAGAAAGGAGAGGAGAGAGAGAATGGCATGGAGAGAGAGAATGACATGGAGAGAGAGAAGAGAGGACATGGAGAGAGAGAAAGAGAGAGAGAAATGACATGGAGAGAGAGAAAGAATGGCATGGAGAGAGAGAAGAGAGATGGAGAGAGAGAAAAGGGAGAGAGAGAATGACATGGAGAGAGAGAAAGGGAGAGAGAGAATGACATGGAGAGAGAGAAAGGAGAGAGAGAATGGCATGGAGAGAGAGAAAGGAGAGAGAGAAAGGAGGAGAGAGAGAAAGGGAGAGAGAGAATGACATGGAGAGAGAGAAAGGGAGAGAGAGAATGACATGGAGAGAGAGAAAGGGAGAGAGAGAAAGACATGGAGAGAGAGAGAAAGGGAGAGAGAGAATGACATGGAGAGAGAGAAAGGAGAGAGAAATGACATGGAGAGAGAGAAAGGAGAGAGAGAATGGAGAGAGAGAAAGGGAGAGAGAGAAAGGGAGAGAGAGAGAATGAAATGGAGAGAGAGAAAGGGGAGAGAGAGAAAGGGAGAGAGAGAAATGACATGGAGAGAGAGAAAGGAGAGAGAGAATGGCATGGAGAGAGAGAATGGGGAGAGAGAGAGGAAGGGAGAGAGAGAAAGGGGAGAGAGAGAAAGGGAGAGAGAGAATGACATGGAGAGAGAGAAAGGAGAGAGAGAGAATGACATGGAGAGAGAGAAAGGGATGAGAGAGAAATGGCATGGAGAGAGAGAGAGAGAGAAAGGAGAGAGAGAATGACATGGAGAGAGAGAAAGGGAGAGAGAGAATGACATGGAGAGAGAGAAAGGAGAGAGAGATGGAGAGAGAGAAAGGAGAGAGAAAGGGAAAGGAGAGAGAGAGAAGGAGAGAGAAAGGGAGAGAGAGAAATGACATGGAGAGAGAGAATGGCATGGAGAGAGAGAATGACATGGAGAGAGAGAAAGGGAGAGAGAGAATGACATGGAGAGAGAGAATGGAGAGAGAGAATGACATGGAGAGAGAGAAAGGGAGAGAGAGAATGGCATGGAGAGAGAGAAAGGGAGAGAGAGAAAGGGAGAGAGAGAAAGGAGAGAGAGAGAATGAGAGAGAGAAAGGAGAGAGAAAGAAAGAGAAAGAGGAGAGAGAATGACATGGAGAGAGAGAAAGGGAGAGAGAGAATGACATGGAGAGAGAGAAAGGAGAGAGAGAATGGGAGAGAGAGAAAGGGAGAGAGAGAGAATGAAATGGAGAGAGAGAAAGGGAGAGAGAGAAAGGAGAAAGAGAGAGAGAATGACATGGAGAGAGAGAAAGGAGAGAGAGAAATGACATGGAGAGAGAAATGGCATGGAGAGAGAGAATGACATGGAGAGAGAGAAAGGAGAGAGAAATGACATGGAGAGAGAAAAGGGAGAGGGAGAGAGAATGACATGGAGAGAGAGAAAGGGAGAGAGAGCATGGCATGGAGAGAGAGAAAGGAGAGAGAGAAAGGGAGAGAGAGAGAAAGGGAGAGAGAGAATGACATGGAGAGAGAGAAAGGGAGAGAGAGAATGAGATGGAGAGAGAGAAAGGAGAGAGAGAATGGCATGGAGAGAGAGAAAGGGAGAGAGAGAAAGGGAGAGAGAGAAAGGGAGAGAGAATGACATGGAGAGAGAGAAAGGAGAGAGAGAAAGGGAAAGAGAGAATGACATGGAGAGAGAGAAAGGGGAGAGAGAGAATGACATGGAGAGAGAGAATGGCATGGAGAGAGAGAATGACATGGAGAGAGAGAATGACATGGAGAGAGAGAAAGGGAGAGAGAGAATGGCATGGAGAGAGAGAAAGGAGAGAGAGAAAGGGAGAGAGAGAAAGGGAGAGAGAGAGAAAGGGAGAGAGAGAATGACATGGAGAGAGAATGACATGGAGAGAGAGAAAGGGAGAGAGAGAATGACATGGAGAGAGCGAATGACATGGAGAGAGAGAATGACATGGAGAGAGAGAATGACATGGAGAGAGAGAATGACATGGAGAGAGAGAATGGCATGGAGAGAGAGAATGACATGGAGAGAGAGAATGACATGGAGAGAGAGAATGACATGGAGAGAGAAGGACATGGAGAGAGAGAATGGCATGGAGAGAGAGAATGACATGGAGAGAGAGAATGACATGGAGAGAGAGAATGGCATGGAGAGAGAGAATGACATGGAGAGAGAGAATGGCATGGAGAGAGAGAAAGGGAAAGAGAGAATGACATGGAGAGAGAATGGGAGAGAGAGAATGACATGGAGAGAGAGAATGGCATGGAGAGAGAGAATGACATGGAGAGAGAGAAAGGGAGAGAGAGAATGACATGGAGAGAGAGAATGACATGGAGAGAGAGAAAGGGAGGGAGAGAAAGGGAAAGAGAGAATGACATGGAGAGAGAGAAAGGGAGAGAGAGAATGACATGGAGAGAGAGAATGGCATGGAGAGAGAGAATGGCATGGAGAGAGAGAAAGGGAGAGAGAGAATGACATGGAGAGAGAGAAAGGGAGAGAGAGAATGACATGGAGAGAGAAAAGGGAGAGAGAGAATGACATGGAGAGAGAGAAAGGGAGAGAGAGAGAATGACATGGAGAGAGAGAAAGGGAGAGAGAGAATGACATGGAGAGAGAGAAAGGGAGAGAGAGAGAAAGGGAGAGAGAGAAAGGGAGAGAGAGAATGACATGGAGAGAGAGAATGACATGGAGAGAGAGAATGACATGGAGAGAGAGAATGACATGGAGAGAGAGAAAGGGAGAGAGAGAATGACATGGAGAGAGAGAAAGGGAGAGAGAGAATGACATGGAGAGAGAGAAAGGGAGAGAGAGAGAATGACATGGAGAGAGAGAAAGGGAGAGAGAGATGACATGGAGAGAGAGAAAGGAGAGAGAGAGAAAGGAGAGAGAAAAAGGAGAGAGAGAATGACATGGAGAGAGAGAATGACATGGAGAGAGAAAAGGGAGAGAGAGAAAGGGAAAGAGAGAATGACATGGAGAGAGAGAAAGGGAGAGAGAGAATGACATGGAGAGAGAGAATGGCATGGAGAGAGAGAATGACATGGAGAGAGAGAATGACATGGAGAGAGAGAAAGGGAGAGAGAGAATGACATGGAGAGAGAGAAAGGGAGAGAGAGAAAGGGAGAGAGAGAATGACATGGAGAGAGAGAATGACATGGAGAGAGAGAAAGGGAGAGAGAGAATGACATGGAGAGAGAGAAAGGAGAGAGAGAATGACATGGAGAGAGAAAAGGAGAGAGAGAGAATGACATGGAGAGAGAGAAAGGGAGAGAGAGAAAGGGAGAGAGAGAGAAAGGAGAGAGAGAATGACATGGAGAGAGAGAAAGGGAGAGAGAGAATGACATGGAGAGAGAATGATGGAGAGAAGAATGACATGGAGAGAGAGAAAGGAGAGAGAGAATGACATGGAGAGAGAGAGAAAGGAGAGAGAATGACATGGAGAGAGAGAAAGGAGAGAGAGAATGGCATGGAGAGAGAGAAAGGGAGAGAGAGAAAGGAGAGAGAGAGAAAGGGAGAGAGAAATGACATGGAGAGAGAGAAAGGAGAGAGAGAGAGAATGACATGGAGAGAGAGAAAGGGAGAGAGAGAATGGCATGGAGAGAGAGAAAGGGAGAGAGAGAAAGGGGAGAGAGAAAGGGAGAGAGAGAATGACATGGAGAGAGAGAAAGGGAGAGAGAGAAAGGGAAAGAGAGAAATGACATGGAGAGAGAGAAAGGAGAGAGAGAGAATGACATGGAGAGAGAGAATGGCATGGAGAGAGAGAAAGGAGAGAGAGAAAGGGAGAGAGAGAGAAAGGGAGAGAGAAATGACATGGAGAGAGAGAAAGGAGAGAGAGAATGACATGGAGAGAGAAAGGGAGGGAGAGAATGGCATGGAGAGAGAGAAAAGGAGAGAGAGAAAGGGAGAGAAAGAAAGGAGAGAGAGAGAAAGGGAGAGAGAGAATGACATGGAGAGAGAGAATGACATGGAGAGAGAGAAAGGGAGAGAGAGAAAGGGAAAGAGAGAATGACATGGAGAGAGAGAAAAGGGAGAGAGAGAATGACATGGAGAGAGAGAATGGCATGGAGAGAAGAATGACATGGAGAGAGAGAAAGGGAGAGAGAATGACATGGGGAGAGAGAAAGGGAGAGAGAGAATGACATGGAGAGAGAGAAAGGGAGAGAGAGAATGGCATGGAGAGAGAAAAGGAGAGAGAGAAAGGGAGAGAGAGAGAAAGGAGAGAGAGAATGACATGAAGAGAGAGAAAGGGAGAGAGAGAATGACATGGAGAGAGAAAGGAGAGAGAGAAAGGGAGAGAGAGAAAGGGAGAGAGAGAATGACATGGAGAGAGAGAAAGGAGAGAGAGAAAGGAAAGAGAGAATGACATGGAGAGAGAGAAAGGGAGAGAGAGAATGACATGGAGAGAGAGAATGGCATGGAGAGAGAGAATTACATGGAGAGAGAGAATGACATGGAGAGAGAGAAAGGGAGAGAGAGAATGGCATGGAGAGAGAGAAAGGGAGAGAGAGAAAGGGAGAGAGAGAAAGGGAGAGAGAGAGAAAGGGAGAGAGAGAATGACATGGAGAGAGAATGACATGGAGAGAGAGAAAGGGAGAGAGAGAATGACATGGAGAGAGCGAATGACATGGAGAGAGAGAATGACATGGAGAGAGAGAATGACATGGAGAGAGAGAATGACATGGAGAGAGAGAATGGCATGGAGAGAGAGAATGACATGGAGAGAGAGAATGACATGGAGAGAGAGAATGACATGGAGAGAGAGAAGGACATGGAGAGAGAGAATGGCATGGAGAGAGAGAATGACATGGAGAGAGAGAATGACATGGAGAGAGAGAATGGCATGGAGAGAGAGAATGACATGGAGAGAGAGAATGGCATGGAGAGAGAGAAAGGGAAAGAGAGAATGACATGGAGAGAGAGAATGGGAGAGAGAGAATGACATGGAGAGAGAGAATGGCATGGAGAGAGAGAATGACATGGAGAGAGAGAATGACATGGAGAGAGAGAAAGGGAGAGAGAGAAAGGGAGAGAGAGAATGACATGGAGAGAGAGAAAGGGAGGGAGAGAAAGGGAAAGAGAGAATGACATGGAGAGAGAGAAAGGGAGAGAGAGAATGACATGGAGAGAGAGAATGGCATGGAGAGAGAGAATGGCATGGAGAGAGAGAAAGGAGAGAGAGAATGACATGGAGAGAGAGAAAGGAGAGAGAGAATGACATGGAGAGAGAGAAAGGGAGAGAGAGAAATGACATGGAGAGAGAGAAAGGGAGAGAGAGAGAATGACATGGAGAGAGAGAAAGGGAGAGAGAGAATGACATGGAGAGAGAGAAAGGGAGAGAGAGAGAAAGGGAGAGAGAGAAAGGGAGAGAGAATGACATGGAGAGAGAGAATGACATGGAGAGAGAGAAAGGGAGAGAGAGAATGACATGGAGAGAGAGAAAGGGAGAGAGAGAATGACATGGAGAGAGAGAAAGGGAGAGAGAGAATGACATGGAGAGAGAGAAAGGGAGAGAGAGAGAATGACATGGAGAGAGAGAAAGGGAGAGAGAGAGAAAGGGAGAGAGAGAAAGGGAGAGAGAGAATGACATGGAGAGAGAGAATGACATGGAGAGAGAGAAAGGGAGAGAGAGAAAGGGAAAGAGAGAATGACATGGAGAGAGAGAAAGGAGAGAGAGAATGACATGGAGAGAGAGAATGGCATGGAGAGAGAGAATGACATGGAGAGAGAGAAAGGGAGAGAGAGAATGACATGGAGAGAGAGAAAGGGAGAGAGAGAATGACATGGAGAGAGAGAAAGGGAGAGAGAGAAAGGGAGAGAGAGAATGACATGGAGAGAGAGAATGACATGGAGAGAGAGAAAGGGAGAGAGAGAAAGGGAAAGAGAGAATGACATGGAGAGAGAGAAAGGGAGAGAGAGAATGACATGGAGAGAGAGAATGGCATGGAGAGAGAGAATGACATGGAGAGAGAGAAAGGGAGAGAGAGAATGACATGGAGAGAGAGAAAGGGAGAGAGAGAATGGCATGGAGAGAGAGAAAGGGAGAGAGAGAAAGGGAGAGAAAGAAAGGGAGAGAGAGAGAAAGGGAGAGAGAGAATGACATGGAGAGAGAGAATGACATGGAGAGAGAGAAAGGGAGAGAGAGAAAGGGAAAGAGAGAATGACATGGAGAGAGAGAAAGGAGAGAGAGAATGACATGGAGAGAGAGAATGGCATGGAGAGAGAGAATGACATGGAGAGAGAGAAAGGGAGAGAGAGAATGACATGGAGAGAGAGAAAGGGAGAGAGAGAATGACATGGAGAGAGAGAAAGGGAGAGAGAGAATGGCATGGAGAGAGAGAAAGGGAGAGAGAGAAAGGGAGAGAGAGAGAAAGGAGAGAGAGAATGACATGGAGAGAGAGAAAGGAGAGAGAGAATGACATGGAGAGAGAGAAAGGGAGAGAGAGAATGGCATGGAGAGAGAGAAAGGGAGAGAGAGAAAGGGAGAGAGAGAAAGGAGAGAGAGAATGACATGGAGAGAGAGAAAGGGAGAGAAGGAAAGGAAAGAGAGAATGACATGGAGAGAGAGAAAGGGAGAGAGAGAATGACATGGAGAGAGAGAATGGCATGGAGAGAGAGAATGACATGGAGAGAGAGAATGACATGGAGAGAGAGAAAGGAGAGAGAGAATGGCATGGAGAGAGAGAAAGGGAGAGAGAAAAGGAGAGAGAGAAAGGGAGAGAGAGAGAAAGGGAGAGAGAGAATGACATGGAGAGAGAATGACATGGAGAGAGAGAAAGGGAGAGAGAGAATGACATGGAGAGAGAGAAAGGGAGAGAGAGAATGGCATGGAGAGACAGAAAGGGAGAGAGAGAAAGGGAGAGAGAGAAAGGGAGAGAGAGAGAAAGGGAGAGAGAGAATGACATGGAGAGAGAGAATGGGAGAGAGAGAATGACATGGAGAGAGAGAATGGCATGGAGAGAGAGAATGACATGGAGAGAGAGAATGACATGGAGAGAGAGAAAGGGAGAGAGAGAAAGGGAGAGAGAGAATGACATGGAGAGAGAGAAAGGGAGGGAGAGAAAGGGAAAGAGAGAATGACATGGAGAGAGAGAATGACATGGAGAGAGAGAATGGCATGGAGAGAGAGAATGACATGGAGAGAGAGAATGACATGGAGAGAGAGAATGACATGGAGAGAGAGAAGGACATGGAGAGAGAGAATGGCATGGAGAGAGAGAATGACATGGAGAGAGAGAATGACATGGAGAGAGAGAATGGCATGGAGAGAGAGAATGACATGGAGAGAGAGAATGGCATGGAGAGAGAGAAAGGAAAGAGAGAATGACATGGAGAGAGAGAATGGGAGAGAGAGAATGACATGGAGAGAGAGAATGGCATGGAGAGAGAGAATGACATGGAGAGAGAGAATGACATGGAGAGAGAGAAAGGGAGAGAGAGAAAGGAGAGAGAGAATGACATGGAGAGAGAGAAAGGAGGAGAGAAAGGGAAAGAGAGAATGACATGGAGAGAGAGAAAGGAGAGAGAGAATGACATGGAGAGAGAGAATGGCATGGAGAGAGAGAATGGCATGGAGAGAGAGAAAGGGAGAGAGAGAATGACATGGAGAGAGAGAAAGGGAGAGAGAGAATGACATGGAGAGAGAGAAAGGGAGAGAGAGAATGACATGGAGAGAGAGAAAGGGAGAGAGAGAATGACATGGAGAGAGAGAATGGCATGGAGAGAGAGAATGACATGGAGAGAGAGAAAGGAGAGAGAGAATGACATGGAGAGAGAGAAAGGGAGAGAGAGAATGACATGGAGAGAGAGAAAGGAGAGAGAGAAAGGGAGAGAGAGAATGACATGGAGAGAGAGAATGACATGGAGAGAGAGAAAGGAGAGAGAGAAAGGAAAGAGAGAATGACATGGAGAGAGAGAAAGGGAGAGAGAGAATGACATGGAGAGAGAGAATGGCATGGAGAGAGAGAATGACATGGAGAGAGAAAAGGAGAGAGAGAGAATGACATGGAGAGAGAGAAAGGAGAGAGAGAGAATGGCATGGAGAGAGAGAAAGGGAGAGAGAGAAAGGGAGAGAAAGAAAGGGAGAGAGAGAGAAAGGGAGAGAGAGAATGACATGGAGAGAGAGAATGACATGGAGAGAGAGAAAGGGAGAGAGAGAAAGGGAAAGAGAGAATGACATGGAGAGAGAGAAAGGGAGAGAGAGAATGACATGGAGAGAGAGAATGGCATGGAGAGAGAGAATGACATGGAGAGAGAGAAAGGGAGAGAGAGAATGACATGGAGAGAGAGAAAGGGAGAGAGAGAATGACATGGAGAGAGAGAAAGGGAGAGAGAGAATGGCATGGAGAGAGAGAAAGGGAGAGAGAGAAAGGGAGAGAGAGAGAAAGGGAGAGAGAGAATGACATGGAGAGAGAGAAAGGGAGAGAGAGAATGACATGGAGAGAGAGAAAGGGAGAGAGAGAATGGCATGGAGAGAGAGAAAGGAGAGAGAGAAAGGGAGAGAGAGAAAGGGAGAGAGAGAATGACATGGAGAGAGAGAAAGGGAGAGAAGGAAAGGGAAAGAGAGAATGACATGGAGAGAGAGAAAGGGAGAGAGAGAATGACATGGAGAGAGAGAATGGCATGGAGAGAGAAATGACATGGAGAGAGAGAATGACATGGAGAGAGAGAAAGGAGAGAGAGAAATGGCATGGAGAGAGAGAAAGGAGAGAGAGAAAGGAGAGAGAGAGAAAGGAGAGAGAGAGAAAGGGAGAGAGAGAATGACATGGAGAGAGAATGACATGGAGAGAGAGAAAGGAGAGAGAGAATGACATGGAGAGAGAGAAAGGGAGAGAGAGAATGGCATGGAGAGACAGAAAGGGAGAGAGAGAAAGGGAGAGAGAGAAAGGGAGAGAGAGAGAAAGGGAGAGAGAGAATGACATGGAGAGAGAGAATGGGAGAGAGAGAATGACATGGAGAGAGAGAATGGCATGGAGAGAGAATGACATGGAGAGAGAGAATGACATGGAGAGAGAGAAAGGAGAGAGAGAAAGGGAGAGAGAGAATGACATGGAGAGAGAGAAAGGGAGGGAGAGAAAGGGAAAGAGAGAATGACATGGAGAGAGAGAATGACATGGAGAGAGAGAATGGCATGGAGAGAGAGAATGACATGGAGAGAGAGAATGACATGGAGAGAGAGAATGACATGGAGAGAGAGAAGGACATGGAGAGAGAGAATGGCATGGAGAGAGAGAATGACATGGAGAGAGAGAATGACATGGAGAGAGAGAATGGCATGGAGAGAGAGAATGACATGGAGAGAGAGAATGGCATGGAGAGAGAGAAAGGGAAAGAGAGAATGACATGGAGAGAGAGAATGGGAGAGAGAGAATGACATGGAGAGAGAGAATGGCATGGAGAGAGAGAATGACATGGAGAGAGAGAATGACATGGAGAGAGAGAAAGGGAGAGAGAGAAAGGGAGAGAGAGAATGACATGGAGAGAGAGAAAGGGAGGGAGAGAAAGGGAAAGAGAGAATGACATGGAGAGAGAGAAAGGGAGAGAGAGAATGACATGGAGAGAGAGAATGGCATGGAGAGAGAGAATGGCATGGAGAGAGAGAAAGGGAGAGAGAGAATGACATGGAGAGAGAGAAAGGGAGAGAGAGAATGACATGGAGAGAGAGAAAGGAGAGAGAGAATGACATGGAGAGAGAGAAAGGGAGAGAGAGAGAATGACATGGAGAGAGAGAAAGGAGAGAGAGAATGACATGGAGAGAGAGAAAGGGAGAGAGAGAGAAAGGAGAGAGAGAAAGGGAGAGAGAATGACATGGAGAGAGAGAATGACATGGAGAGAGAGAAAGGGAGAGAGAGAATGACATGGAGAGAGAGAAAGGGAGAGAGAGAATGACATGGAGAGAGAGAAAGGGAGAGAGAGAATGACATGGAGAGAGAGAAAGGGAGAGAGAGAGAATGACATGGAGAGAGAGAAAGGGAGAGAGAGAATGACATGGAGAGAGAGAAAGGGAGAGAGAGAGAAAGGGAGAGAGAGAAAGGGAGAGAGAGAATGACATGGAGAGAGAGAATGACATGGAGAGAGAGAAAGGGAGAGAGAGAAAGGGAAAGAGAGAATGACATGGAGAGAGAGAAAGGGAGAGAGAGAATGACATGGAGAGAGAGAATGGCATGGAGAGAGAGAATGACATGGAGAGAGAGAAAGGGAGAGAGAGAATGACATGGAGAGAGAGAAAGGGAGAGAGAGAATGACATGGAGAGAGAGAAAGGGAGAGAGAGAAAGGGAGAGAGAGAATGACATGGAGAGAGAGAATGACATGGAGAGAGAGAAAGGGAGAGAGAGAAAGGGAAAGAGAGAATGACATGGAGAGAGAGAAAGGGAGAGAGAGAATGACATGGAGAGAGAGAATGGCATGGAGAGAGAGAATGACATGGAGAGAGAGAAAGGGAGAGAGAGAATGACATGGAGAGAGAGAAAGGGAGAGAGAGAATGGCATGGAGAGAGAGAAAGGGAGAGAGAGAAAGGGAGAGAAAGAAAGGGAGAGAGAGAGAAAGGGAGAGAGAGAATGACATGGAGAGAGAGAATGACATGGAGAGAGAGAAAGGGAGAGAGAGAAAGGGAAAGAGAGAATGACATGGAGAGAGAGAAAGGGAGAGAGAGAATGACATGGAGAGAGAGAATGGCATGGAGAGAGAGAATGACATGGAGAGAGAGAAAGGGAGAGAGAGAATGACATGGAGAGAGAGAAAGGGAGAGAGAGAATGACATGGAGAGAGAGAAAGGGAGAGAGAGAATGGCATGGAGAGAGAGAAAGGAGAGAGAGAAAGGAGAGAGAGAGAAAGGGAGAGAGAGAATGACATGGAGAGAGAGAAAGGAGAGAGAGAATGACATGGAGAGAGAGAAAGGGAGAGAGAGAATGGCATGGAGAGAGAGAAAGGGAGAGAGAGAAAGGGAGAGAGAGAAAGGGAGAGAGAGAATGACATGGAGAGAGAGAAAGGGAGAGAAGGAAAGGGAAAGAGAGAATGACATGGAGAGAGAGAAAGGGAGAGAGAGAATGACATGGAGAGAGAGAATGGCATGGAGAGAGAGAATGACATGGAGAGAGAGAATGACATGGAGAGAGAGAAAGGGAGAGAGAGAATGACATGGAGAGAGAGAAAGGGAGAGAGAGAAAGGGAGAGAGAGAAAGGGAGAGAGAGAGAAAGGGAGAGAGAGAATGACATGGAGAGAGAATGACATGGAGAGAGAGAAAGGGAGAGAGAGAATGACATGGAGAGAGAGAAAGGGAGAGAGAGAATGGCATGGAGAGACAGAAAGGGAGAGAGAGAAAGGGAGAGAGAGAAAGGGAGAGAGAGAGAAGGGGGAGAGAGAAAGGGAAAGAGAGAATGACATGGAGAGAGAGAAAGGGAGAGAGAGAAAGGGAGAGAGAGAATGACATGGAGAGAGAGAATGGCATGGAGAGAGAGAATGACATGGAGAGAGAGAATGACATGGAGAGAGAGAAAGGGAGAGAGAGAATGGCATGGAGAGAGAGAAAGGGAGAGAGAGAAAGGGAGAGAGAGAGAATGACATGGAGAGAGAGAATGACATGGAGAGAGAGAAAGGGAGAGAGAGAATGACATGGAGAGAGAGAATGGCATGGAGAGAGAGAATGACATGGAGAGAGAGAAAGGGAGAGAGAGAATGACATGGAGAGAGAGAAAGGGAGAGAGAGAATGACATGGAGAGAGAGAAAGGGAGAGAGAGAAAGGGAGAGAGAGAATGACATGGAGAGAGAGAATGACATGGAGAGAGAGAAAGGGAGAGAGAGAAAGGGAAAGAGAGAATGACATGGAGAGAGAGAAAGGGAGAGAGAGAATGACATGGAGAGAGAGAAAGGGAGAGAGAGAATGGCATGGAGAGAGAGAATGACATGGAGAGAGAGAAAGGGAGAGAGAGAATGACATGGAGAGAGAGAAAGGGAGAGAGAGAATGACATGGAGAGAGAGAAAGGGAGAGAGAGAATGGAATGGAGAGAGAGAAAGGAGAGAGAGAAAGGGAGAGAGAGAGAAAGGGAGAGAGAGAATGACATGGAGAGAGAGAAAGGAGAGAGAGAATGACATGGAGAGAGAGAAAGGGAGAGAGAGAATGGCATGGAGAGAGAGAAAGGGAGAGAGAGAAAGGGAGAGAAAGAAAGGGAGAGAGAGAGAAAGGAGAGAGAGAATGACATGGAGAGAGAGAATGACATGGAGAGAGAGAAAGGGAGAGAGAGAAAGGAAAGAGAGAATGACATGGAGAGAGAGAAAGGGAGAGAGAGAATGACATGGAGAGAGAGAATGGCATGGAGAGAGAGAATGACATGGAGAGAGAGAAAGGAGAGAGAGAATGACATGGAGAGAGAGAAAGGGAGAGAGAGAATGACATGGAGAGAGAGAAAGGGAGAGAGAGAATGGCATGGAGAGAGAGAAAGGGAGAGAGAGAAAGGGAGAGAGAGAGAAAGGAGAGAGAGAATGACATGGAGAGAGAGAAAGGGAGAGAGAGAATGACATGGAGAGAGAGAAAGGAGAGAGAGAATGGCATGGAGAGAGAGAACGGGAGAGAGAGAAAGGAGAGAGAGAAAGGAGAGAGAGAATGACATGGAGAGAGAGAAAGGAGAGAGAGAAAGGGAAAGAGAGAATGACATGGAGAGAGAGAATGGCATGGAGAGAGAGAATGACATGGAGAGAGAGAATGACATGGAGAGAGAGAAAGGAGAGAGAGAATGGCATGGAGAGAGAGAAAGGAGAGAGAGAAAGGGAGAGAGAGAAAGGAGAGAGAGAGAAAGGAGAGAGAGAATGACATGGAGAGAGAATGACATGGAGAGAGAGAAAGGGAGAGAGAATGACATGGAGAGAGAGAAAGGGAGAGAGAGAATGACATGGAGAGAGAAAGGGAGAGAGAGAATGACATTGAGAGAGAGAAAGGAGAGAGAGAATGGCATGGAGAGAGAGAAAGGGAGAGAGAGAAAGGAGAGAGAGAGAAAGGGAGAGAGAGAATGACATGGGGAGAGAGAAAGGGAGAGAGAATGACATGGAGAGAGAGAAAGGGAGAGAGAGAATGACATGGAGAGAGAGAAAGGAGAGAGAGAATGACATTGAGAGAGAGAAAGGGAGAGAGAGAATGGCATGGAGAGAGAGAAAGGGAGAGAGAGAAAGGAGAGAGAGAGAAAGGGAGAGAGAGAATGACATGGGGAGAGAGAAAGGAGAGAGAGAATGACATGGAGAGAGAGAATGGCATGGAGAGAGAGAATGACATGGAGAGAGAGAAAGGGAGAGAGAGAATGACATGGAGAGAGAGAAAGGAGAGAGAGAATGACATGGAGAGAGAGAAAGAGAGAGAGAGAAATGGCATGGAGAGAGAGAAAGGGAGAGAGAGAAAGGGAGAGAGAGAGAAAGGGAGAGAGAGAAATGACATGGAGAGAGAGAAAGGGAGAGAGAGAATGACATGGAGAGAGAGAAAGGAGAGAGAGAGAATGGCATGGAGAGAGAGAAAGGGAGAGAGAGAAAGGGAGAGAGAGAAAGGGAGAGAGAGAATGACATGGAGAGAGAGAAAGGGAGAGAGAGAAAGGAAAGAGAGAATGACATGGAGAGAGAGAATGGCATGGAGAGAGAGAATGACATGGAGAGAGAGAATGACATGGAGAGAGAGAAAGGAGAGAGAGAATGGCATGGAGAGAGAGAAAGGAGAGAGAGAAAGGAGAGAGAGAAAGGGAGAGAGAGAGAAAGGAGAGAGAGAATGACATGGAGAGAGAATGACATGGAGAGAGAGAAAGGGAGAGAGAATGACATGGAGAGAGAGAAAGGGAGAGAGAGAATGACATGGAGAGAGAGAAAGGGAGAGAGAGAATGACATTGAGAGAGAGAAAGGGAGAGAGAGAATGGCATGGAGAGAGAGAAAGGGAGAGAGAGAAAGGGAGAGAGAGAGAAAGGGAGAGAGAGAATGACATGGGGAGAGAGAAAGGAGAGAGAGAAAGGGAGAGAGAGAAAGGAGAGAGAGAATGACATGGAGAGAGAGAAAGGGAGAGAGAGAAAGGGAAAGAGAGAATGACATGGAGAGAGAGAAAGGGAGAGAGAGAATGACATGGAGAGAGAGAATGACATGGAGAGAGAGAAAGGGAGAGAGAGAATGGCATGGAGAGAGAGAAAGGAGAGAGAGAAAGGAGAGAGAGAAAGGGAGAGAGAGAGAAAGGAGAGAGAGAATGACATGGAGAGAGAATGACATGGAGAGAGAGAAAGGAGAGAGAATGACATGGAGAGAGAGAAAGGAGAGAGAGAATGACATGGAGAGAGAGAAAGGGAGAGAGAGAATGACATTGAGAGAGAGAAAGGAGAGAGAGAATGGCATGGAGAGAGAGAAAGGGAGAGAGAGAAAGGGAGAGAGAGAGAAAGGGAGAGAGAGAATGGCATGGAGAGAGAGAAAGGGAGAGAGAGAAAGGGAGAGAGAGAGAAAGGGAGAGAGAGAATGACATGGGGAGAGAAAAAGGGAGAGAGAATGACATGGAGAGAGAGAAAGGGAGAGAGAGAATGACATGGAGAGAGAGAAAGGGAGAGAGAGAATGACATTGAGAGAGAGAAAGGGAGAGAGAGAATGGCATGGAGAGAGAGAAAGGGAGAGAGAGAAAGGGAGAGAGAGAGAAAGGGAGAGAGAGAATGACATGGGGAGAGAGAAAGGAGAGAGAGAATGACATGGAGAGAGAGAATGGCATGGAGAGAGAGAATGACATGGAGAGAGAGAAAGGAGAGAGAGAATGACATGGAGAGAGAGAAAGGAGAGAGAGAATGACATGGAGAGAGAGAAAGGGAGAGAGAGAATGGCATGGAGAGAGAGAAAGGGAGAGAGAGAAAGGGAGAGAGAGAGAAAGGGAGAGAGAGAATGACATGGAGAGAGAGAAAGGGAGAGAGAGAATGACATGGAGAGAGAGAAAGGGAGAGAGAGAATGGCATGGAGAGAGAGAACGGGAGAGAGAGAAAGGGAGAGAGAGAAAGGGAGAGAGAGAATGACATGGAGAGAGAGAAAGGGAGAGAGAGAAAGGGAAAGAGAGAATGACATGGAGAGAGAGAATGGCATGGAGAGAGAGAATGACATGGAGAGAGAGAATGACATGGAGAGAGAGAAAGGGAGAGAGAGAATGGCATGGAGAGAGAGAAAGGGAGAGAGAGAAAGGGAGAGAGAGAAAGGGAGAGAGAGAGAAAGGGAGAGAGAGAATGACATGGAGAGAGAATGACATGGAGAGAGAGAAAGGGAGAGAGAATGACATGGAGAGAGAGAAAGGGAGAGAGAGAATGACATGGAGAGAGAGAAAGGGAGAGAGAGAATGACATTGAGAGAGAGAAAGGGAGAGAGAGAATGGCATGGAGAGAGAGAAAGGGAGAGAGAGAAAGGGAGAGAGAGAGAAAGGGAGAGAGAGAATGACATGGGGAGAGAGAAAGGGAGAGAGAGAAAGGGAGAGAGAGAAAGGGAGAGAGAGAATGACATGGAGAGAGAGAAAGGGAGAGAGAGAAAGGGAAAGAGAGAATGACATGGAGAGAGAGAAAGGGAGAGAGAGAATGACATGGAGAGAGAGAATGGCATGGAGAGAGAGAAAGGGAGAGAGAGAATGGCATGGAGAGAGAGAAAGGGAGAGAGAGAAAGGGAGAGAGAGAAAGGGAGAGAGAGAGAAAGGGAGAGAGAGAATGACATGGAGAGAGAATGACATGGAGAGAGAGAAAGGGAGAGAGAGAATGACATGGAGAGAGAGAAAGGGAGAGAGAGAATGACTTGGAGAGAGAGAAAGGGAGAGAGAGAATGGCATGGAGAGAGAGAAAGGGAGAGAGAGAAAGGGAGAGAGAGAAAGGGAGAGAGAGAGAAAGGGAGAGAGAGAATGACATGGAGAGAGAGAATGACATGGAGAGAGAGAAAGGGAGAGAGAGAATGACATGGAGAGAGAGAAAGGGAGAGAGAGAAAGGGAAAGAGAGAATGACATGGAGAGAGAGAAAGGGAGAGAGAGAAAGGGAGAGAGAGAATGACATGGAGAGAGAGAATGGCATGGAGAGAGAGAATGACATGGAGAGAGAGAATGACATGGAGAGAGAGAAAGGGAGAGAGAGAATGACATGGAGAGAGAGAAAGGGAGAGAGAGAAAGGGAGAGAGAGAAAGGGAGAGAGAGAGAATGACATGGAGAGAGAGAATGACATGGAGAGAGAGAAAGGGAGAGAGAGAAAGGGAAAGAGAGAATGACATGGGGAGAGAGAAAGGGAGAGAGAGAATGACATGGAGAGAGAGAATGGCATGGAGAGAGAGAATGACATGGAGAGAGAGAAAGGGAGAGAGAGAATGACATGGAGAGAGAGAAAGGGAGAGAGAGAATGACATGGAGAGAGAGAAAGGGAGAGAGAGAATGACATGGAGAGAGAGAAAGGGAGAGAGAGAATGACATGGAGAGAGAGAAAGGGAGAGAGAGAATGACATGGAGAGAGAGAATGACATGGAGAGAGAGAAAGGGAGAGAGAGAATGACATGGAGAGAGAGAAAGGGAGAGAGAGAAAGGGAAAGAGAGAATGACATGGAGAGAGAGAAAGGGAGAGAGAGAAAGGGAGAGAGAGAATGACATGGAGAGAGAGAATGGCATGGAGAGAGGGAATGACATGGAGAGAGAGAATGACATGGAGAGAGAGAAAGGGAGAGAGAGAATGGCATGGAGAGAGAGAAAGGGAGAGAGAGAAAGGGAGAGAGAGAAAGGGAGAGAGAGAGAATGACATGGAGAGAGAGAATGACATGGAGAGAGAGAAAGGGAGAGAGAGAAAGGGAAAGAGAGAATGACATGGGGAGAGAGAAAGGGAGAGAGAGAATGACATGGAGAGAGAGAATGGCATGGAGAGAGAGAATGACATGGAGAGAGAGAAAGGGAGAGAGAGAATGACATGGAGAGAGAGAAAGGGAGAGAGAGAATGACATGGAGAGAGAGAAAGGGAGAGAGAGAATGACATGGAGAGAGAGAAAGGGAGAGAGAGAATGACATGGAGAGAGAGAAAGGGAGAGAGAGAATGGCATGGAGAGAGAGAAAGGGAGAGAGAGAAAGGGAGAGAGAGAGAAAGGGAGAGAGAGAAAGGGAGAGAGAGAAAGGGAGAGAGAGAATGACATGGAGAGAGAGAAAGGGAGAGAGAGAAAGGGAAAGAGAGAATGACATGGAGAGAGAGAATGGCATGGAGAGAGAGAAAGGGAGAGAGAGAAAGGGAAAGAGAGAATGACATGGAGAGAGAGAATGGCATGGAGAGAGAGAATGACATGGAGAGAGAGAATGACATGGAGAGAGAGAAAGGGAGAGAGAGAATGGCATGGAGAGAGAGAAAGGGAGAGAGAGAAAGGGAGAGAGAGAAAGGGAGAGAGAGAGAAAGGGAGAGAGAGAATGACATGGAGAGAGAATGACATGGAGAGAGAGAAAGGGAGAGAGAATGACATGGAGAGAGAGAAAGGGAGAGAGAGAATGACATGGAGAGAGAGAAAGGGAGAGAGAGAATGACATGGAGAGAGAGAAAGGGAGAGAGAGAATGGCATGGAGAGAGAGAAAGGGAGAGAGAGAAAGGAGAGAGAGAGAAAGGGAGAGAGAGAATGACATGGAGAGAGAGAAAGGGAGAGAGAGAGAATGACATGGAGAGAGAGAAAGGAGAGAGAGAATGGCATGGAGAGAGAGAAAGGAGAGAGAGAAAGGGAGAGAGAGAAAGGGAGAGAGAGAATGACATGGAGAGAGAGAAAGGGAGAGAGAGAAAGGGAAAGAGAGAATGACATGGAGAGAGAGAAAGGAGAGAGAGAATGACATGGAGAGAGAGAATGGCATGGAGAGAGAGAAAGGGAGAGAGAGAATGGCATGGAGAGAGAGAAAGGAGAGAGAGAAAGGGAGAGAGAGAAAGGGAGAGAGAGAGAAAGGGAGAGAGAGAATGACATGGAGAGAGAATGACATGGAGAGAGAGAAAGGGAGAGAGAGAATGACATGGAGAGAGAGAAAGGGAGAGAGAGAATGACTTGGAGAGAGAGAAAGGGAGAGAGAGAATGGCATGGAGAGAGAGAAAGGGAGAGAGAGAAAGGGAGAGAGAGAAAGGGAGAGAGAGAGAAAGGGAGAGAGAGAATGACATGGAGAGAGAGAATGACATGGAGAGAGAGAAAGGGAGAGAGAGAATGACATGGAGAGAGAGAAAGGGAGAGAGAGAAAGGGAAAGAGAGAATGACATGGAGAGAGAGAAAGGGAGAGAGAGAAAGGGAGAGAGAGAATGACATGGAGAGAGAGAATGGCATGGAGAGAGAGAATGACATGGAGAGAGAGAATGACATGGAGAGAGAGAAAGGGAGAGAGAGAATGGCATGGAGAGAGAGAAAGGGAGAGAGAGAAAGGGAGAGAGAGAAAGGGAGAGAGAGAGAATGACATGGAGAGAGAGAATGACATGGAGAGAGAGAAAGGGAGAGAGAGAAAGGGAAAGAGAGAATGACATGGGGAGAGAGAAAGGGAGAGAGAGAATGACATGGAGAGAGAGAATGGCATGGAGAGAGAGAATGACATGGAGAGAGAGAAAGGGAGAGAGAGAATGACATGGAGAGAGAGAAAGGGAGAGAGAGAATGACATGGAGAGAGAGAAAGGGAGAGAGAGAAAGGGAGAGAGAGAATGACATGGAGAGAGAGAATGACATGGAGAGAGAAAGGGAGAGAGAGAAAGGGAAAGAGAGAATGACATGGAGAGAGAGAAAGGGAGAGAGAGAATGACATGGAGAGAGAGAATGGCATGGAGAGAGAGAATGACATGGAGAGAGAGAAAGGGAGAGAGAGAATGACATGGAGAGAGAGAAAGGGAGAGAGAGAATGACATGGAGAGAGAGAAAGGGAGAGAGAGAATGGCATGGAGAGAGAGAAAGGGAGAGAGAGAAAGGGAGAGAGAGAGAAAGGGAGAGAGAGAATGACATGGAGAGAGAGAAAGGGAGAGAGAGAATGACATGGAGAGAGAGAAAGGGAGAGAGAGAATGGCATGGAGAGAGAGAAAGGGAGAGAGAGAAAGGGAGAGAAAGAAAGGGAGAGAGAGAGAAAGGGAGAGAGAGAATGACATGGAGAGAGAGAATGACATGGAGAGAGAGAAAGGGAGAGAGAGAAAGGGAAAGAGAGAATGACATGGAGAGAGAGAAAGGGAGAGAGAGAATGACATGGAGAGAGAGAATGGCATGGAGAGAGAGAATGACATGGAGAGAGAGAAAGGGAGAGAGAGAATGACATGGAGAGAGAGAAAGGGAGAGAGAGAATGGCATGGAGAGAGAGAAAGGGAGAGAGAGAAAGGGAGAGAGAGAGAAAGGGAGAGAGAGAATGACATGGAGAGAGAGAAAGGGAGAGAGAGAATGACATGGAGAGAGAGAAAGGGAGAGAGAGAATGGCATGGAGAGAGAGAAAGGGAGAGAGAGAATGACATGGAGAGAGAGAATGGCATGGAGAGAGAGAATGACATGGAGAGAGAGAAAGGGAGAGAGAGAATGACATGGAGAGAGAGAAAGGGAGAGAGAGAATGGCATGGAGAGAGAGAAAGGGAGAGAGAGAAAGGGAGAGAGAGAGAAAGGGAGAGAGAGAATGACATGGAGAGAGAGAAAGGGAGAGAGAGAATGACATGGAGAGAGAGAAAGGGAGAGAGAGAATGGCATGGAGAGAGAGAAAGGGAGAGAGAGAAAGGGAGAGAGAGAAAGGGAGAGAGAGAATGACATGGAGAGAGAGAAAGGGAGAGAGAGAAAGGGAAAGAGAGAATGACATGGAGAGAGAGAAAGGGAGAGAGAGAATGACATGGAGAGAGAGAATGGCATGGAGAGAGAGAAAGGGAGAGAGAGAATGGCATGGAGAGAGAGAAAGGGAGAGAGAGAAAGGGAGAGAGAGAAAGGGAGAGAGAGAATGACATGGAGAGAGAATGACATGGAGAGAGAGAAAGGGAGAGAGAGAATGACATGGAGAGAGAGAAAGGGAGAGAGAGAATGACATGGAGAGAGAGAAAGGGAGAGAGAGAATGGCATGGAGAGAGAGAAAGGGAGAGAGAGAAAGGGAGAAAGAGAGAAAGGGAGAGAGAGAATGACATGGAGAGAGAGAATGACATGGAGAGAGAGAAAGGGAGAGAGAGAATGACATGGAGAGAGAGAAAGGGAGAGAGAGAAAGGGAAAGAGAGAATGACATGGAGAGAGAGAAAGGAGAGAGAGAAAGGAGAGAGAGAATGACATGGAGAGAGAGAATGGCATGGAGAGAGAGAATGACATGGAGAGAGAGAATGACATGGAGAGAGAGAAAGGGAGAGAGAGAATGGCATGGAGAGAGAGAAAGGGAGAGAGAGAAAGGGAGAGAGAGAATGACATGGAGAGAGAGAAAGGGAGAGAGAGAATGACATGGAGAGAGAGAAAGGGAGAGAGAGAATGGCATGGAGAGAGAGAAAGGGAGAGAGAGAAAGGAGAGAGAGAATGACATGGAGAGAGAGAAAGGGAGAGAGAGAATGACATGGAGAGAGAGAAAGGGAGAGAGAGAATGGCATGGAGAGAGAGAAAGGAGAGAGAGAAAGGGAGAGAAAGAAAGGAGAGAGAGAGAAAGGAGAGAGAGAATGACATGGAGAGAGAGAATGACATGGAGAGAGAGAAAGGAGAGAGAGAAAGGGAAAGAGAGAATGACATGGAGAGAGAGAAAGGGAGAGAGAGAATGACATGGAGAGAGAGAATGGCATGGAGAGAGAGAATGACATGGAGAGAGAGAAAGGGAGAGAGAGAATGACATGGAGAGAGAGAAAGGGAGAGAGAGAATGGCATGGAGAGAGAGAAAGGGAGAGAGAGAAAGGAGAGAGAGAGAAAGGGAGAGAGAGAATGACATGGAGAGAGAGAAAGGGAGAGAGAGAATGACATGGAGAGAGAGAAAGGGAGAGAGAGAATGGCATGGAGAGAGAGAAAGGGAGAGAGAGAATGACATGGAGAGAGAGAATGGCATGGAGAGAGAGAATGACATGGAGAGAGAGAAAGGGAGAGAGAGAATGACATGGAGAGAGAGAAAGGGAGAGAGAGAATGGCATGGAGAGAGAGAAAGGGAGAGAGAGAAAGGGAGAGAGAGAGAAAGGGAGAGAGAGAATGACATGGAGAGAGAGAAAGGGAGAGAGAGAATGACATGGAGAGAGAGAAAGGGAGAGAGAGAATGGCATGGAGAGAGAGAAAGGGAGAGAGAGAAAGGGAGAGAGAGAAAGGGAGAGAGAGAATGACATGGAGAGAGAGAAAGGGAGAGAGAGAAAGGGAAAGAGAGAATGACATGGAGAGAGAGAAAGGGAGAGAGAGAATGACATGGAGAGAGAGAATGGCATGGAGAGAGAGAATGACATGGAGAGAGAGAATGACATGGAGAGAGAGAAAGGGAGAGAGAGAATGGCATGGAGAGAGAGAAAGGGAGAGAGAGAAAGGGAGAGAGAGAAAGGGAGAGAGAGAATGACATGGAGAGAGAATGACATGGAGAGAGAGAAAGGGAGAGAGAGAATGACATGGAGAGAGAGAAAGGGAGAGAGAGAATGACATGGAGAGAGAGAAAGGGAGAGAGAGAATGGCATGGAGAGAGAGAAAGGGAGAGAGAGAAAGGAGAGAGAGAAAGGAGAAAGAGAGAAAGGGAGAGAGAGAATGACATGGAGAGAGAGAATGACATGGAGAGAGAGAAAGGGAGAGAGAGAATGACATGGAGAGAGAGAAAGGAGAGAGAGAAAGGGAAAGAGAGAATGACATGGAGAGAGAGAAAGGGAGAGAGAGAAAGGGAGAGAGAGAATGACATGGAGAGAGAGAATGGCATGGAGAGAGAGAATGACATGGAGAGAGAGAATGACATGGAGAGAGAGAAAGGGAGAGAGAGAATGGCATGGAGAGAGAGAAAGGGAGAGAGAGAAAGGGAGAGAGAGAAAGGGAGAGAGAGAGAATGACATGGAGAGAGAGAATGGCATGGAGAGAGAGAATGACATGGAGAGAGAGAATGACATGGAGAGAGAGAAAGGGAGAGAGAGAATGGCATGGAGAGAGAGAAAGGGAGAGAGAGAGAAAGGGAGAGAGAGAGAAAGGGAGAGAGAGAGAAAGGGAGAGAGAGAAAGGGAGAGAGAGAGAAAGGGAGAGAGAGAGAAAGGGAGAGAGAGAAAGGGGGAGAGAGAGAAAGGGAGAGAGAGAGAAAGGGAGAGAGAGAGAAAGGGAGAGAGAGAAAGGGAGAGAGAGAGAAAGGGAGAGAGAGAGAAAGGGAGAGAGAGAGCGTAACTGGCATCCTGACATCGGAGTCCCTCAGGTCAACCGCTTTTTATCTGCTACTTTAAAATAGAAAAATATATGAATAACAAAGCATGAAAAAACAAGACTGTGAAGAAAATAAAGGGGTAATTGATATCTCCCTGTTTCTTCTCCTCCGTGACCACCGCCGAGTGAAATGATGAAAGTAGAGATGTGAGGTTTGATCACATATACCCAGACTCCCCCTGAGGCGGGCCGGGGCGAGCCTGCGGGATCCCTGCAGTGCCCAAATCAAAGAGTTCTGCATGGGGGTGGACAGATTTAATTAGTCGCCCGAAAACACCTTCAACCATACCTCGGGCAGGCGTCAACACTTGCTCCCTTCCTCCCTACACTCTTAGAAAAATGGGTTCCCCTTTTTAGTGTAAGAGCTGTTTAAAAAGACTGAAATTTGAGCCAGTTTTAGTGGGATGGAGTTTTTACCTGCCAGGCAGTAAATTAGTTAATAGACTAGGAAGAGAGAGATCCAAACCTCCCTGCAAATATGAGCTAGTTTTTAGTTGTCCCCTCCCCAGTCAGACCACTCCAAGATAGTTCTAGTAAAATTCATGCTTTAGAAATTGCTCTTTGCTAAGAAGTTTTTGTTTCTTTTTTTAAACCATTTTAATTCAAAACAATCACAGTAAGGCACCTCATTTTTACCCAGAAATGATTTGATATTGAGATAAAACCGGCTGCATTGTGCCTCACTGTGTCATTCACTCAGAGAGAACAATCACCTCACACTGACTGCCTTCCTTTGTACTCAGAAGGAGGGAATCATCAAACCCAATCCATCCGTTTTTATCAAGGGCCAGCCAGGGCTAACAGCTATTTCAAATACATCGTTCAACATGGAACCTGACAGCCGATACACCTCTTCAAACGCCTTTTTGTTAGCGTCATCCAAGCACGGAGGAAGGGGGTTTGAAAGTTTACATTAGCATTACTGAAAGGTACGCTTTCCCTGTGGTTGTAGCTTAGAGTAGAGTATGGTCACCATTAGCGCTACCTTTAAGCAATGTCAAATGTAAGCTCTTTGAAAATCAGGGTGTTCCTGGTTTGGATAGGTTAAAGAAACCACGGCATCTACAGGCACGATCCTCGCTCTAGGCCTACTGTGTCCTTGCGGCGAGAAAAGGACTACATTAATTGATTGATAACATTTGATCCTACCAAAATCTATCGATCGTTATCACTCCACACCCCTTGATGAGGCCAGGTAGCTTTAGTATTGAACCAACAGACTACTTATCAGTGTGTTAACCTGTCAGAGAGAAAGCACATCATTCCAAGAATAACAGATCATTTCACAACATCACATCAAGTGTAGCATCACATCAAGTGTGTCTATAAGGCATGAACCTGCCTTACAGACACCATGTACCCAGATTGAGGACACGGCATTCCAGGAAGCCAAGTGCATCAGCCCCTTAAAAGCCTTCAAACTCACCCAGGAATCCTCCCAATGATGATTCAGCCACTAAAGATAATGAAACGATCAAATAAAGTTATCCTTCGAGACTTTCCCCCCCAAGCCAATAAAAGGAAATGGTGTCTTAATGTCATATTCAGGATTTCGCTGGCGTTGAGGTAGCAACGGTAATCAAAATTGTTAAAAGGTTTTCATAAAGTTGGACAATGGATGAAGATACTCCAAACTTTTTGAATTTTTACAATCCATCGGATATTGACATAATTATAACACATAACACATTGTACAGGCACAGACAAATAACGACTGGAGTTCAGTGATTTTGGTGGGAATTCAAGTATTCAATTTATTGTATAATTTCCCACATTTTTTCTTTGAAGGCACTCATGTAAATGTTATTGTATCAGGTATTTTGTGTTCAAATATTTAAAATTATATGTACCTAATTTGCATAAACACACGTGCATTTGCATATATACATTAATTAACATAAAGGGGTGGAACAGGGCTGCAACAACCATCCATTCCTCTGTCTACCCAACCTGCGCTGTCTAGACTGAGTCATTAATTACTGTTGTTTTCACATTCTCTTGCATAATTCAACAAGTGTGTCAATAGCAGGATACCCTGAGATTGAAAATCAACACGCATGGCTCTAGATTACAGCTATCTAAACACACTTTACATTGTTTGCGAGATCAGACATAATATCACCACATTTTCTGAAGTTTCAGTGCATCTAATTTGTACACGAATTTGTACACGAGTAAAATGAAAGAAATTAATCCAGCAAAATGTAAATAACAAGTGAATTTTGCACCCCTAAAACACAGGAAGTAGATGGCTGGACAGACCCTCAGGTGGGCGGGGCATGCGCGTTGCTACATGGCGTCTATGGTACAGCCCTGCAGGCTGTTTGTCTGATACCCTCCCTATGGGTTTATACAGTATATTATGCCTGTGACTACTGTGGAACTGTACAGTTAAGCCATATACAGATATAGGATCTTCATCTGATCACCCCGTTGCAGGAAATTGAAAACTTGTAGTTTATTTGTCCACCTCAAAAATTGAAGGACAAAAAATATATATATAGGAAATAGACCCTATTACATGAGACGATACGCATGTCCTCTATATCACATACTGTACCACATGACCCGTTACATATTTAATACACCGCTATTACACAACAACCTATTGAAGGTTAA